>NC_041045.1:1915563-2118063 GCF_900634775.1 Gouania willdenowi
TTGTGTAGTAGAATCCTAAATATGACCACACACGAGCTTTATTTCTTTATTCTGTCAATAATAAGAAAACTAATATTTTCAAATTGTTGTATAAATATCACAAATTCTACTCTTTCGGAATATTTAATTGCTTAAAATATCACTGCTGTCAATAAATTTAATCTTTTCTTCTAAGATGAAATGCATATATGAAAAGATTGCAACAAACACGAACAATAAAAATAGAAAATGTAGATATTAATTAAAAAAATAGTGTTTTATGTTTTGTCATTAAATAAATAAATAAATGCAGATGTATTGAAACCAAAGGGAAAATCTGATGTTCCTTTAATGGATTGCTTTTGATTATTAGTCTAAGACCATCTTAGTAATATCAATAATATCAAGGTCAATTCTTAATTTTGCTGTACTTTGTGTATAAAAACAATAAAAGCATTATATTTTATGTAAGGATGAAAATTACCACAACATTGTAACTCAGCGATTCAAAACCAGGGGTACGCGTACCCCTAAGGGTACAAAAGCAAATCAATTTTTAAACAATAATATTGTGCTACCACATCCTGACGCTCGAGAACTCACAAAAAGAGTAGGAAGCTTTGGTCACCCTTAACCTCTGTGTGCCTTGAGTATATAAATGTAAATTACATTTGTTGTTAATCTCAAAAAACAGTGACAGGAAAGTGTTAGTGACATACTTGCATTATTTTCTGGAACGTCCTGTTTGTTTACACCTGTGCTGCAGACTTCCCGCTCACAGTCAGCGCACTTTTTAAACAGACCGTCGTCCAATAGGAAACCTTTTTACCAGATGCTGACCAATAGCAGCACACCAGTCCTTGCAGATATATACATACTTATTTAAGAGACTTAATTTCTTTTAGAATTGCGTTATATATTGTTAGCGATGTTACATATTATAACTATATGGTATGAGAGAATAAGCTTAATACCATAATGACAGAAAAGACAAAAATATTCAAACAGATGGAAATGGCAGCAACATGCATTATAAAATATATATGAAATAACCAAATCAATGCTATATTGAAATCTTAATAACACTGAACATGTTAATGTAAATTAAGCTACAGAATAGCTGGTAGTAGTTAATTGTATTCAATTTTTGACATTTTTACAGTTTTCCTACAGCCATTCTTAAATTATAAGTGATAAAATGCAGGATATTGAAACTCTTTGGTTTGATGTGTGTGGCTCTTAAAAGAGCCGTTGTTTTTGCGTATTGTTGTTAAATATTTACGCTCTCTCTCCACGGATGCGGCGGGCCAGCTGGATGTCTTTGGGCATGATGGTGACCCTCTTAGCGTGGATGGCGCACAGGTTGGTGTCCTCGAACAGACCCACCAGGTAAGCCTCGCTGGCCTCCTGCAGAGCCATGACGGCGGAGCTCTGGAAGCGCAGGTCGGTCTTGAAGTCCTGAGCGATCTCGCGGACGAGGCGCTGGAAGGGCAGTTTGCGGATCAGCAGCTCGGTGGACTTCTGGTAGCGACGGATCTCTCTCAGTGCCACGGTACCGGGCCTGTAGCGGTGAGGTTTCTTCACTCCGCCGGTGGCCGGGGCGCTTTTACGGGCAGCCTTGGTGGCCAACTGCTTCCTGGGAGCTTTACCTCCGGTGGACTTACGGGCGGTCTGCTTGGTTCTGGCCATTGTTCAGTGCTTCTACTCAGAGAAAGAAGTAAATGCGTCTTCGTGCAGC
Source organism: Gouania willdenowi (assembly GCF_900634775.1). Taxonomy (NCBI): domain Eukaryota; kingdom Metazoa; phylum Chordata; class Actinopteri; order Blenniiformes; family Gobiesocidae; genus Gouania; species Gouania willdenowi. The sequence continues at coordinate 1,917,281 of NC_041045.1, forward strand.
CGAAGCTGCTTTTAAACTCTGGGACAGGCTGTGAAGCGGCGCGTGGCTGTGACGTTCCTGCTGCTGATTGGTCCTTAGTGTGCGCAGCTGATTGGACAGTGTGTGCACCAGGAACAAAAGTTAAATATTCACAAATACATCGACAATTTACACGTGTTTCATCATGATTTAAAAAAAAAATGGATCTGAAAAACATGTGAAAATGTAAAAATAAAATAAAAATTGAAAATTGTGGATCTATTTGTGAATATATTTTAAAGACAAATCTCTCCCCATAAAAAGGTGCCATCTAAAGACTATATATATATATGAAATAATTTATCACATTAAGTAATGTAGTGTTTAAAGGCAGTGGCCCCAACACACCACACCAGCAACTTATATATAGTGATACTTGTGCACTACAGTTATATACCTTAGTTATATTTATTTTCATATCTATATCTGCACAATCGCTCACTGTGCATATTGTAAATACTGTAATTATTGCTCTGTTCTTTTAATTTATATATTCTACATTATGTTCTCACGTTTGTAGAATGTTTCAAACTACTCACATTAAAGTACTGTGTGACAAAACTGATTTATGATAACTGCAAAGACTTTTAATGTATATCCACTGAATTCAAATAAGACAAAGTTCCATGCACAATTGAGAACACTAAATATATGAAACAAGTATTTCACTGGGATATTTATAATAACAAATTTAGTATTCATTATATAGCGTCACACAACTTATTATAAATAACAGTTTTTATAATGATCTGCTAGTCAAGGGGCTGAGTTGCTCCTGAACATTGAATATTTGCTCTTTCAGAGTGTGTGGGTGGCTCTTAAAAGAGCCTTTGTTGTGTTATTAGATGTTAGATCTTTACTTGGCCTTAGCAGCTTTCTCAGTCTTCTTGGGCAGCAGCACAGCCTGGATGTTAGGCAGCACACCACCCTGAGCGATGGTCACTCCACCCAGCAGTTTGTTGAGCTCCTCGTCGTTGCGGACAGCCAGCTGCAGGTGACGGGGGATGATACGGGTCTTCTTGTTGTCGCGGGCAGCGTTTCCGGCCAGCTCCAGGATCTCAGCGGTCAGATACTCCAGCACGGCCGCCAGATAGACGGGGGCACCGGCACCGACACGCTGAGCATAGTTGCCTTTACGGAGCAGTCTGTGGACACGACCCACTGGGAACTGAAGCCCAGCCCTGGATGAACGGGTCTTTGCCTTTGCTCTGGCCTTACCTCCGGTCTTTCCTCTGCCGCTCATCGTGGATTAGTTTATCTTCTAGACTTCAGGAAGAAACTGTGATCTCTGTCTCCGAGCTGCTGCCTTATAAGCACAAAAAAAGCGGGAGGAAATGTGACGCACCAATCAAAAGCAGAGTGGCACATAGAGGGGGTGTGGCTATTTGAGGCTGCCCAGCAACTCTTTTATTCTTGTATTGTTTGTATATATTGATTCATGTAATGCTGCATTGTCGTTTCAAAATAAACATGACAGACTACAAAAACGTAAGCATTTACTAATAAGTATATAATATTGTTCCTCCACTGCCGAACTATGTGCAATATTACCCATTAGTCATTATAACACCTCACTTACATCTTATTCATATGTTTTACTGTATTTATATTTCCTTTCTGGATCAATCTATCTAGTATTCAATAATGGTGTTAATATATATTTCTATATAACTTAATTGTGTATGAACTAGGGTGTTTAGATGTTTAGGAGATATTAATTATAGCATGATTGTCACGTGATTGCCTCACATGTTATCACATAACTGGAAGATAGACATATATTGCTGCTTTGTTATATTTCAGTACTCCGTCAGGCGTGTTTCTAAATGCAACAAAAACCTTTGTAAATACAAATATTCACTCTGCACAATAGATAGTTTTCACATAACCCTCAAGGCCTTGTAATCAGTGTAAGATTTACGCTACACATATTTTTATTTGTTATTATTGAATTAACAATAAGGGGAATAAAACAGCATGTAGTGCCTCTTGAAAATATTTATTTCTGTAGTTTTTATTTATCATCTCCCTCCTGATGTGAAACCAAGACTGACCTTTGAATTTACAGTTAATTTTCTAATCAAGATCATTTTCTGTGTTTTTGGTGTCATTTTGTTATTCAGTATGTTTTTCTTTTTTTGTGTGTTTGTTGGTATTATTTAAATGATTCTATCTCAGTGTGTTTTTGATGTCATTTAGTGTCTTTGTTGCATTTTGTGTACCATGTTGCAGTTTGTTGTTTTCACATAAAATATTTCTTCTCATTCTATGTGTTTCTCTAATCTTTGTCGTTTTGTGAGTTGCTCTATTACTGTTTTGTTAAAAATATTTTGACTTTATAGACATAAGACTAACACTAAAAAACTACTAAAATAAACATGTTTGATTAGGTATTCCCTTTAAGTATCCCCTGTAGTACCATAGCATAACTTAATTTGAGAATAACACTTGAAGGGTTATTTATAGAATAAGTTCAGACAGTAATGCTCTGTAGTAGTAGTGGGTGGCTCTTAAAAGAGCCGTTGTGTTGATGTTTAGAGGTGCTCCAGGTTTACTTGGAGCTGGTGTATTTGGTCACAGCCTTGGTGCCCTCAGACACGGCGTGCTTGGCCAGCTCTCCGGGCAGCAGCAGACGCACAGCAGTCTGGATCTCCCTGGAGGTGATGGTGGAGCGTTTGTTGTAGTGAGCCAGACGAGAAGCTTCACCTCCGATGCGTTCGAAGATGTCGTTGACAAAGGAGTTCATGATGCTCATGGCCTTGGAGGAGATGCCGGTATCAGGGTGGACCTGTTTCAGCACCTTGTAGACGTAGATGGCGTAACTCTCCTTCCTGGTCTTTCTCCTCTTCTTTCCTCCTTTACCAGCAGCGGTCTTACTCACTGCTTTCTTGGAGCCCTTCTTGGGCGCTGGCTTGGCGGGTTCAGGCATGGTTGTTCTTCAGGTTTTACCAAACGAAGAATAACATGTTGACCTTACATATCCGCTGATCTTATACACACTCTATGCAGATCAGGCTGTGCTGGTCTATGTCTGTGATTGGCTGGCTCAGAAATGGGGGTGTGTTGTCGGTGACTGAATTACCCCTCAGGTTTAAATTTTTTTAACATCAGCCATGTATAAAAGTACCCTAATTCACACATATTCTATACGTTTATATCACTTATACATTTACAAAAGTTCCAACGACTCTTCTATATATTTTTACTCTATTCATAAGTGTGTGCGCTATTATTTTTGTATTATTTGTGCAAGTCTGCTTGTATTATTTTATACAAAAACCGCAACTGCATGAATGTAATAAAATATAAACTCTTCCAAACATGTTTAACAGTAATAGGCCATGTGTTGCTTAGAGCAGTGTTTCCCAAGTAGGGGTACGCAGTGGCACTAAGGGGGTACTTCACAGAGAGCGGGAAATGAAGTGACCATAAATCTATTTTCTGCCCCATTTGGTGTTATTTCTTTAGGGTTTTATAATCCTGAACTCAAGTGTTCATATTTTTTTATTTATTTCCATTACCTTCGTCAATTGACAACTATTTGAATAATTATCATGCAGGTAAATTTCTTATGGTTTTGTATTCCTATTAAAAAATGACTTTTTACAGGATATTTGTGGTAAACCTACTCTCCAAAGTGTTGAGATTTAGATGTGCAAGTGAGACAAACCCACGTGTAATTAGAATACCATCAATGCTCATTAGCTACAGTGGTAAAGTGATGTCAGAGAACCCCTTTAAAATGCAGAAAATAACACCAGAAACTATCAAATATCGAATGTTTGAGATACAGTAGGTTATGTAGATTTTCAAGACAGGGGCGTTCACTATTTATATACAACTCTTAATGAAACAGACTCCATTATATAAATATATTTAAGATTACAGCTCTTATGTAGATGTGGGTGGCCCTTAAAAGGACCGTTGTTTGTTGTTGGTAATGTTAGTTTATCCTCCAAATCCGTACAGAGTGCGTCCCTGTCTCTTCAGAGCATAAACCACATCCATGGCGGTCACAGTCTTCCTCTTTGCATGCTCAGTGTAGGTCACAGCATCACGGATCACGTTCTCCAGGAACACCTTCAACACACCGCGGGTCTCCTCGTAGATCAGACCGGAGATACGCTTCACTCCACCGCGACGAGCCAGACGGCGGATCGCAGGTTTGGTGATTCCCTGGATGTTGTCACGGAGGACTTTACGGTGACGCTTAGCGCCTCCTTTACCGAGTCCTTTTCCTCCTTTACCACGACCGCTCATTGTTGCTATAGAGGTTATTCTAAACGAATGTGACTCAGCTATATTAGCAAAGGAACTTACCTCTGAACTGAGGACGTGACAGTAGACAGGGGGCGGATACTTTCTTCTTCTGTGGATCTTCATAAACAGCTCTTTGCTGCCACCTACAGACTCACAGCAGAAACTACAGACAGCGCCGACATTGCAGATCTATTTTTGTTATTGGTGTTTGGTCCGAAAAACAAACAAACCAATCAGATATTCACATATGTTGTAAAAATATGGATTGTGACCCCATTTTGATTTCAAGACGTTTTGGCGACCCCAAAGACCTTTTTTTCTAGAATTCGTTTTTGATCATATTTCACCTCATTTCATTTTTTTTTTCTCGCCTTGACTCAGCGTGTATTGTTTATCCCAGTTTAAGTGTGCTCATCTAATTTGGACTAGTTTTTAGGGACTTATAATAGCCTAATCTCAGCATTTTTTCTTTAACTTTTTTCCATTTTCATGCCTCTTTATAGAACTTGACCTCCGAATTTTGTGTTCTCCACATTTTCGTCATTCTTCATGACTTACATCATTCTCACCCCAATTTAAGTGTGTGCATTATATTTCTACTCGTCTTTAGGATCTCATGATTGCAATAACTTTTTAAAGTTTTTATACCTTACAATCACAAAATCAGACTCACGCGATTCTAGCAACTCAATCACGCGATCTGATTCACTGGAAATTGCTCAAAATTGAAAAGTTTTGTTTTTTTTTGTCCTCATATTTTTGTTCATGTGATCTTACACATTGATCACATCAAATCTGTGTGTATTTCTAAACATTAATACCATCCCATATCAGCTCGACACATGGTAAGTGAAAAAAACTCTCCCTGCATACAAAATCTAACATAATCAACATCGTAAAACACCATTAAAGAAACAAACAATTCATTAATATAGCCTCCATACTCTCCCAACAAGATATATCTCATGACACGGCAGTGCATCCGTTGTTTGTGTTGGAAACAGAAACAGAGAAAAAGACAACAACTCAGAACAGCCTCAATGAGGCTCATCCACAAACTCAATCCTTCCTTTTACTCCATTCACTGTGAAAAGTATGAAACATTTTCTGACCTTACCTTTGCTGAAGGTCTGGTAACTCAGGTGTTGGTCTCCATCTTTCAAAAGCTGTCATTTTTCCTCAAAAAAAAGTTTCTCCATCGTCTCCAGCGCTGTCATCCACACTGTAGTGTTATCCCGCCCACTAGCTAAAGAACATAGCAGCAGCGGTCACGTGATATCAATTCACTAATGTACTATGAACTTACTATAGCATTTAGCATAGCACGGTTACGTCCAAAGGCAGCTCGCTACGCTGCCTTTTGACGTAAATGGTTTTCATCTTCGGGACCTGACTGCGCATGCGCAAACACGTAAAACCACACAATGGGAACAGAGGCAGAGGAGCAACGTGCCTTTGGGAGGGGGTGTGGCCTCCCTCTGCCTTACAGCGGAGTGAGACTGTGCAGCTGTTCCAGGAAATAGCGCTGTTTAGTCATTTGGGCTATGAAACACAAAATGCGGACACTTTCAAACTTATAGGTACTGTAGGCTATTGGAAATGGAAAAAAATAATTTATAATTATATTATAATTAAAACAAATAATCAAAATATGAATTCACTGCCTACCTTGACAGCACGTCACTGATGACAATAAATAAAGGCGAGAGCCCTGATTTTTCTTCTAAAAAAAAAAAAAAACAGGATCGGGAAGATGTGAAGACTTTCTGATGTATAAATAAAATCTTTATTCATCTTTACAGAGTTCAGGCAGGCTGCAATCTACTTGGCCAGGCTTTTTTGGGAAACATTAGCTGGCGAGCCACAGAACGACTACAAGACCCACAACACCAAGAACTGAACAAACACTGATAGACAGAACTCTTCACAGCACAGCTTTGAAACATCTGTTAACTACCAAGGTTAAATGTGCGCTCTGACATCTAAGCTGTACAAGTGTGACGTGTTCTGCATCACTGAGAGGACGAGGAGTGACTGGGTTTACGTGGAGAAGAGGGGGCCAGTGGAAGCAGCTGTGAATACAGGGCCGGTGTACAGTCCTGGGCCATCCACGGGAACCTAGAAGTCATAGAAATCTAATCAGAGTGGCTCATTCAAACTAATTTAAGCAGAGGAGTAGAAGATGCTGTGGTATTTCTTTGTACGCATATGCGTTACCTCTCCCAGGGCCTGTAGGGCGACGGTTGCCGCCATGGCCTTGGCGTGTTTCTTGTTGGGACTGGCAGTCTGAGGTTGGTAGTCCACGCCGTTCACTGTGACCTGACAGAATAGAAGACATTTACAGCCAAAGAATAAGAATAAATGTAGAGTCTTCCTTTCAATGGCCAGAAAAGCTCAAACCCACCTTGAAGAGGAAGTTCTTGCGGTGGTCTGGACCACTGTGATGGACCATGATGAAGTCGGGCTGCATTATTCGTTTCTTGTTGCACAGCTCGATGAGCGCCGACACTGGGTGCTTCCCTGGAGAGATCAAATCACATCATTAGTTAACCAGCTCACAGACGTCGGTTGAAAGACTGCTTTGTTGGACACACTGTGTGTCGGTTACCCATCAGATCCTTGGTGACCACCAGCCCCCCGGTTTGCTTCTGTGGCTTTTCTCCTTCAGCAACAAGACCTACAAGGTGGGGGTAGTGGTTACTGTACAGCTTCCTAAAAAAACACGTTGACAAACTCCTGCATGATTAGGTTGTACCTTTGCGGTCGACCTTGAAGTCGATCACGATTGGTTCCACTGTGCCTTCCCGGTTCCTGCCCAGACCCTCTCCAGTCCTCCAGCCCATTTTTCTCATCAGGAACTCGCCCATGCCCCCCGACACTGGAGCTGCCCTGAGGAACTGGTCCTGAACACAAAAGAGGAAACAAAGTTAAAGAGTGCTTTGATCTTCTGTAGAGGATGAAGTGTCTTACCTTCTTCAGCCAAGCTTGAGGGCCGCTGTTAGAAAGCTCCTCGGAGCTGAGGACCTGGGCCCCAGTGGAGCCAGTGAAGAGCCCGGGGACCGTGTTGGACTGGGCCCAAGCGTCCACCTACCAGAGCAAGTTTCCTTGAATCAGACCGTTTTATTTTAGATCAGATTGGGATCTAAGTGTTTACCTGTTCTTGTGCCCGGCTCAGCATGCAGATGGCACTGATGTCGTAGGGGTTCTCAGCCAATCGCCTCTGGGCTTTAATCCTCTCTGTTACTGCTTGTGTGATGTCTACTGGCTGGGAGACAAAAACACAGGACTGATATCAGAGGTCGTTGTCAGACTGTCAATGAGATGGAGGGCTTGGTTTGATTCCTGTCACTTACCTGTAGGGGCGGCTCAGGAAACACACTGTCACTGTCTGTGACCAACGCTGGCTGCTTGGTAGCCTCAGACGACCCTGCCGCTGGTTCTCCTAAGGATACGGTAGCCGTGGCAAGAGGTACACTAGTCGAAGCCTTTTTGCTGGTGGCTGCAGGTTTTTCCAAGGCTTCCACCAGAACCCACTCCCCATAGGCTGCCTGACCCTCTCCCTCCTGCAGAGAGGAACACAGTGACCAAAGACCCAACACCAGTGGCACGGTTGAATTAAGTCTTTAAAACACAACATGTCTTCAAACCTTCTTGCGATGTTGGGATCCTGAGGACACGGGGAACTCCTTGGCCCTGTCGGCATCGCTCCGCACTCCTGGGCGAATCATAGTGTTCTGATAATACAAAAAAAAAAAAAAGAGAACAAAATCACTCAATGTTGAACACAAACAATTTCTTCTCCTAAGTGATAATGATATCCATTGATTGTTACTTTTGGTGAGCAGGCATGCGATAAAATTCTCTCAAGCGGAAAGAAAAAGCAGACTCTGGTTTCTACCCGGTGACATAGCGCTGTTGAACAGTTAGCATAGCAGGCTCGCAGCAGCCCAACTGAATAAAACACTAAAAAGTAATTCATTCATCAAGCCGTGCTTTGTAGAACATCGGAGTCAATGGGAACCAGAGCCCGCTTCCAGGCATGCTCTGATCAGCTAAGTACTAAACTTCAAAGTCAGTAATTTGTTAACGTTAAATTTTTTGCCCCAGTGCAATATGGGATATCTAATACATGCCTGCATGGAAAAGAATGCATAAGGGTGCTTTACTGGTTCTGGCCTGTCTGGATGTGTTTGGGCCTAGTCTAGGATGTAACAACAAAATGGTGCATAAAAATGCGTTTTATTAGGCATAGATCTTCAAATGAGTACATTTTAAAGATTTTAGGCCAAACTTGGAGGATGCCTTTAATTATTCAGAATTATTATATTAGTAGACTCTTTAATGGTAATTTGCAACATTCTTTAGAGTCGCTGTTAGCATCCAACACTTAGCTCATACACACAATGTGAGGAGGCTTTACAATAATGCTGAAGTTGATGGCTTTTTGCTCTCGGAGCGTCGACCCTCCGAAAGGTTTCCCATCATCCTCGTCGTCGGAGACGTGAGGCGCCGCCACCGGCAGCTCTCCAGTGCTGTCAACGATCATCTTGCATTTCTGCAAACACACACTGTTAGTTGAACCCTTGCATGCTAGCATGAGTGTGTTTAAGCCTGTGCACTTACTTCAGTAAACTCTTTGATGCTGATGCTGTTGGCTTGTTTTTCCACTTTCTTCTTCACTTCCTCCAAAGCAGCCATGTGAGCCTGCGAAGGATTGCTGGGAGGTTTGTTGACGATGCACGGCAGAGGGAGGAGGGAGGACAGGGCACCAATGTTGGACAGGGCTGCTGTGACTGTGGCTGGTGGGGCGTGATACACAAAGGGATAACATCAACTACATTCAGGTGAAATTGGATTTTTGAAAGCACAACATTGAGGAAGGCAGAGGCAGATCAGATACACACCAGCAGTCATACTGGCCATGGCAGCGTTCATGGCCAGGTTTGGCAGAGTCAGCGGGAGCATGGAGGACCTAAGGCAGGCAGGGACCGGCATTCCAGCTTTGGCGCACATGGCGGCCGCGTTGGCCTTGGCAATCTCCAACAACTGCTCCTTATCTGAGAAACGGCTCTGAGTCAACATTTTATCTTATTGCTGGTAAGTTACAGTGCGACGATGGAGCGATTTCTAACCCAGGTCACTGACGCGCTGAGGGCTGGTGCTCGGGACTTTCCGAGCAGGCGATCGTTTTTTACGGAGCACAAGCACGGGGGAGTGGCTGGGCTCTCGTTTCCAACGGTCCCTCTGGCTGTAGACACTTCTTATCCGACTGCGGGATCGAGAGCGAGATCTACGGTACTTGTGGCCTCTTGACCTACGCATGACAAACAGTTTCACTCATTTCATAACATCCGACAGTCGATCCTTTCAGGTATAATATTAAGAGACAATATAGAATGAGTTCATCGGTTTCTTCTTGATTTACATCTATGTCAGGCAAACCCGTCTGTTGTGCGTTGCCAGATAAAGCTGTTAATTTCCCTCAGAAATAGTGAAAAATCCAACAAATGGCACCTAGACTGCCTGCTTCGAACACAATAAACTCAACCTGGCAATGCAGCTTCTACAGCATTATCTTTCCTCTCTGTGTTTACTTTTCCCTCACACTGTTTACTTTTTTCCTCCGTAAAGCTAGGAGAACCTAACTAGACAGTTGTAAGAATCAGAATAGTTTTATTGCCAAGTAGAGTGAGACAATGTAACAATTATCATAATGTAAAAAGTATGGATGTTTACATAAAAATGCAGTAATTAAAAGCATCAAAAATAAATACTAAGTAGAGATACCTGAAGTTATTATTGCCATTGTGTTCTACATCTTTTTTAATGCAGCCTTGTTTAGAAAGGTTTGAAATACACATTATAGATGTTACCTTCTTAATGTGATGTGTCCTTTCTAATAAATAGTTAATTTAGCTTTATGCTAAACTGTTATGACCTCAGCTTTGCTGCCCATACTAAACCAATGACGTGGTGTCTCTACCTTGACCTTGACCGTGATCTTTTCCTGTGTGAGGGGCTCCTGGACCTTGACCTCCGCCTGTGGCTCCTGTGTGGTGAGCGGGACGACTTCGCCCTCGTCAAGGGCCTCCTTTCTTTGCTCCTGTGAGGGGACCGTGACAGCCTTCTGGTCCTCTTTGCCGGTGATTTCTTGTCAGTTAGCGAGTCTTTAGTCGGTTTTCGCTCTGCAACGCGTTCGGGTTTGCTCGTTGCTGACGGCAACGCATCAGATTCTGGAACAGCATCAACAATGACTTGTTAAGAGCAGACAGAAGAACTGAATTGAAAGCTGTGAGGGTGAAACATTATAACCAGTATACCCAGTTTGTCTGTCTCGCTCTGCTCCTCAGCAACTTCCTGTTGTCTTTGGGGGAAGGTGGGCTGGAGAGGCTCTGAGGGACAAGGTGCAGGGTCATCCGGCGTTGGCGCCTTCTTGGACGGGCTGACATGTCAGGATACAGCAAACATGAGATTCACTCTCTGATCCCAAATATCAGTTTTGTGTATACCCACTCACTCCTTCATTTTCTCAACACTTGTCACCAGACTGTGACACAGATTCTGCAACACAATATGCACAGCTATAACACTACATTGCACTCTCCCACCTTAAAATAGTCTACTCTTCCCCACCCCTTCTATTGTACTACCCTGACTCCCTCTTCCCTGTTCTCGTCCCCCCTCACCTAGGTGCAACACTGCACTCTCTAGTTATATTCTCTAGGCTTTACATCGATGTGATCGGCTGTAATGTCTTAATTTGACAATCAGATCGATGACGTCATTGTTTTGATGAAACTTTCAGTAGATGCTCTCATTGCATTGTTTTATCGTCTCATTTACACAGAAGAGTTGTTTGCTTTACGTGACATGGTTTTATTTCACTCACATTTACACACAAAGGTGAAAACCTACGAGCAAACCTCAAAAAATGTCTCTGGTTGGAGCGGACTGTGTGTGTGCGCGCGTGTTTATTTTGTTTATGTCCTGCATATAAATTCTTCAACAATTCCACTCCCTCAGTCATAAGGATGTGTTTAAGTCCAGAAACACGGTACCCTTTGATTTTCTGTGAATCTGTATCGGGTAGTACCGAAGGCATTCGGTCAGTACCTAAAAAAACCAACCTGAAATCATATGATCAGTGATCGTTTTTTTTTTAAACTCACTAATCGTGATCAGCCCAAAAATCCTGATTGTGTAAAGCCTGATATCCTCCCTTTAATACAATTTTGTATATGCTTCCTTAAGGAGGGCTGGTGATGGTCACAATTATGCAATAAAATAATTTCATTTATTGAATTGCAATAATAAAACATGCATTGTTGTCGCAAAAAGATTGCACTACATATAGTATTGACCAGGGTTGGGGTCAATTATAAATGTAATTGTGTAAATGATAATTATTTACAATTATGGCACAATTTAAAACATCTGTTGCTGTCTTAATAGTAAATAAATTGTAATTGAGTTCAGATTATTGACTTTGTTATTGTAATTGCCATGACAATCCTATAAAAATTGTCAATTATAACTTAATACACAACTGGAGAACCATTTTACAGTTTTATATACAGTTCTACACATATGTAATTAAAATATGTTTCACATCAAGCTTTCCCACATTTTACCATTTAAAAAAATTTATTAAAACCTATATTTTCATTGATTAGGACGCCTAATAAAAAATTAGATAATAGATATTGGTTTTTAGTGTATTTTACAGCTTATTTAGGACCTGTTATAATTTGAGATGCTAACAGAAAGCTAACAACAGGAAGGTTAACTTTAATTAGGTTATTTATTTCTGGCTCAGTAATTGTGACTGTGACTTTAGTTACTGAGAACGTAAGTGTAATTGACTTTCTGAGGATAAAAAAATAAATGTAATTTAATTGTAATTGGGGAAAATGCTGGTAACTGTAATCGTAATTTAATTGTAATTAAACATGGGTAATTGAAAATGTAAATGTTGTTGTGAAAATGTAAACAGAAAAATGTAATTGACCCCAACCCCGGTGTTGACCATCAACAGGTAAAGTTGGTACCAACCTGGAGCTGGTCGGGGGACACCGGAAAATTGCCTGGGAGCCGCTAAGTGACTCCGGCTTCTCCTTCACGGTGCAGGAATGTAAACGAGTGTGGAAATGCGAGGGTGAACATCCATGACTGTCCTCCGTTCCTCTGCCTTTACTGGTGCTGTCCTGTGTGAGAGTAGCACAGCATCTCAGCGCACGCAGCTGCTGATTGGCCTGTTTACTCCTCTGGGGCTCGTTGGGCTTCACCTGTTTTGGAATGATGTCAGGCAGCTCCTCCTGCCTCCCCTCTGATAGGCTCCGCGTGGTCACACTGTCCGTCTTCCTCGCCGTGTCCGAGTCTGAGGAGAGCTCGTCGTCTTTCCTCTTCCTTTTCTTCTTCTTCTTCTTCTTCTTCTTCCCTGAAGAATGATGCCTGCGGTCTTTCTTATGATCCCCGTCTGAATTAGAAGACTAGTGAGTCACTTCACGATCATAAATACTTCATAAGATTTAGTACAAGTTACAAGCATTAAAAACTAAAAAACAAGAACAAACTGAATAAAAAGTAGGTGCATAATTGTAAGACAGTTGTTACGGGTGGTGCCTCCTGGCCTCTCAGCCTGCCCTTCCTCCCTCTCTCTTAACACACCTGATTCACATCAGTAATTAGGTGGAGAGGGAGGAGGAGCTGTATAAAGGGCTGAGAGGACCAGAAGGAAGAAGGCACAACATCAGACATGTGGGGAGAGTTCTTCAGCTCCTCACTCGACATCATCTGTAAGTTTGTTATTTTAGTTTAGGCAGGAGATTTCTGGTAGTCCCGTTTTCGTGATTATGTAGCTGTAGTTAATTGTAGTTTAGAGGGTGGGCGCTGGGTCGACGGCCCTGTATAGGATTGGCCCAGTGTCCTCTTTGGTTTTGTTTAGTTTGGCCAGAATCTCCAGTCCCTTTTAATTCATACTTTAATCCTTTTTATGTTTATGTTGTGGCCCCTCAAGCCTTGGTATTACATCCTAGAGGGGGTCGTAACACAATTAAATATTAGAAGTGAGAAAAAGCACCAACCTTGCTGCTTAGTGGACTCTGTCGGTGTCTCTCTACTGTAGACATAGAAAATACAAAAGTTGATGCCAAAAACTCACAAAACCTTCTTTTTGCATTCCAGGTTAGTCACAGATTTATGGCTTTACTGGCAACCGCCTTCTGTTAGTGTTGCTAGCTGCTGCTACGGCTGCAGATGTTGTGAGAGAGGATCAGAATGTGCTTTACGCTCATTTCTGTAAAGCCATTCAATCAGAGTGTGAGTAGCGAGAGGCGCTTCACGTGCGTATGAATTTTTTTTTTTTTTGTAAATGAGAAGTGTTGTAAATCAGTCCCTTGCTTTACACACCTGGTAAAATGTAGATTGTGAAATAAAATTGGGATGTAGCCACATTAACGTGACCACATTTGAGTTCACACACAGAAGGAAAAATCCTGTGTTCAACTGTAGTTTATGAATTTAGCTATACTTGGAACCTGATCATTTCATTTTTAATTGAATTCATTGGTGTTATTTTATTTAAAGAAAAAAAATCGTTAAATTTTGACAAACCTTTTATTGTATGCAGATACCCTTGTGGACTATAAATAAGTTCCAATTGTGCAAGATTTGATCTCTTCCTTTTTATGTTTATGCATGAGATGTTTACTGTATGTAGTCTTTTTTTTTACTTTGATAAACACTTTCAATCAAGTAACGGTACTTTTACTTGAGTAAAATACATCACAACTCTTTACACCTCTGTTGCTCACGTGCTATTAACCATTGCTAACACTTTACAACTTTGGGGAAAAGCGTCAACAACGAGGGCAGACGTCACAACATCTGAAGCTAGCGACCCTACCGGAAGTCGACCATCATACGGAACAGTCCTCACTTAATCCGTAACACCGGTGTTAATCTAGTGGCTCACCTGGCCGAGCTGTCCGCCTCTCGGCTCCGTTTCTTCTTCTTGCTCTTGTGTTTCTTCTGCTTCTTGTGTTTCTTCACTTTGCTGCTTTCGGACGGTTTGTCCGTTTCACCCGCGTGAGATTCGCCGACAGCAGTGCTGCACGGGGACGTAACAGCGTTATTTTCCCAGCAACGGTTTTATCATAAACACAAACAAATGCATAGCAATAAACAGTTAGCACGAGGGGACGCTGTGTTCACCCACACCGTTACTGCTGCAGCACCATTTAGACTTAGCTTACGTTCAACATTTAAAAGAGCTACAAACACGCACCTTTTATCCTCATCTTGATCTTCAATTTCTTTGATTTTGTGCAGAATAAAACTCTGGAAGATTTCCTCCAAATTCGCCGCCATGTTTCGGTGTCCATCCAAGCTCGTCTTCTTCTTCTGAGGTTTTATGGCGGTTGTCAAACTACGAGTTCGCGCATTACCGCCACCCAGTGGATTATCCGTGAAGAAAGTGTCTATTTGTGCGGTTGCGGACGGACAACGTCCAGTACTACGTAGTGTTTTAGGATTAAGGTTATAACCCAATATCTTAATTTTTAGGGTAAAGTTTAGTCTTAGTCACGCGACCTAAACTGGACAATGACCGACCGATCACGTGACCTAAACTAAAGAGAAGTTATGCATGGAAAGAATGTCACTTCATTCATTCATCTATATTTTCAGATCTGAGGGTCACATCAATAATAACAGGAAAGAACAAAGGATTTTATTGTCCTTAAATTTGTTGTCATTTTTTTTTTGCCATTTGTTTTTAAAATCATTGTGTATTCTAGTTCTTTTGTGTATATATATATATATTTTTGTGTCTTTGTGAGATGCGTTTTTTGAGTGGTTTTCTATATTTTTCCTGTCCTTTTGTGTACTTTTGTCATTTTGTGTCTGTTTAATGTGTTTGAGTCATTTTATATATTTTCTTTTTTTGTAGTTTTGTGTATCTTTCTTGTCCATTTTTGTTTCATGCGTTTCTGAAACCATGCATTTGTTTAAGTTTTTGGTGTTCAGGTCATTTTGATAAGTTTTGCAGTATTTTCATGTTCTTGTAATAATGTATATTTCTATTGTGTTTTGGGAGTCGTTTTGTATGTTCTGTTTTGCATGTTTAATGCATTTCAAAAATCAGTTTGTGTATTTTTGTTTTGTGCAAAAATATGCAGGACATGAGCTATCCTGGACCAGACTCGAGCACCCCTGGACTTCCACTTTGGATGTGAAGCATCATCTGGGACATAATGAAAATAAATCCAACTCACGTGTCATCTTTCCTCTCTGAAAACCAGACAATAAAATATTATTGCATTTATTTTTTTATCTTTTTTCCTTAACGTGGCAACAACGTAGCATTAAAGAGAACACTGCTTTTGCTTTAACAATTGTAGACGCTTATGTTCACGAGTGTAACAAGCAAGTTCAAAGTCAAACAAAGCCCAAGAATGACCTTTTTCGTACTTGTGGATAAGAATGTAATTATTGTATTTTCACATGTAGTTCTACGCCAATTGACACAACCGTAAAACAGCTTTTTAAGACACAAAACCACTGGCGTTGCCAGGCAACAGTCAGTAATGAGTTCACAAATGATTGATTCAGCACCAGGAATTAATGACTTCCTATATCGCAGTAATTTGTCCAGTTTTTTTTTTTACTATTATATCGAAAAGTGAAGTGTGCCTAGCATCCAACATGTCAGTGTCTATTAAGTCATTGTGGTTCTGGGGCAATATACATATATGACCCCGAACCTAAGTCGTCCCAATCGGAAAAGTCAATTTTCCCCCCTTTTAAGGAAAAAAATTACAACTTCCTTATTATCGTGCCACATATTCACAATGTGTTTAAGTTACAATCTTCTAACAATAACTCAATGATATCAGTTTTTGGGAGAATAATTTGAAGGTCCTGGGATATCTGAACAAACATGAATAATATGGTATTTTAATTAACACATTTTAGCAAATTCTACTTTTAACTAAATCTTGGGCCGAATTGGATTCTCTGGCAGGCCTGATTTGGCCCACGAGCCATGAGTTTGACATTTCTGGTCTATAATAAGCCGTCTGCAGACAAAAATCCACTGTTTATAGTTGCAGATTAACTTCAGTTAAAAACATAATTAAAGGAAAGGTTTTTGTTTGACTTTAGGAACTTCCAGGAGAGTGAGGTGGTGACGATAAATCACATGGCAAACAAACAAAAACAGTCTTTGTACAAGCAACACACATTAATCAGCACTTTTTTTCTTCCCAATTGTGCCACACCAGAGCAAAGACTCAGGTGTGGAGTCTAATAAGTGATCAGCACAGTGCACCATTCATGTCCCGTGGGAAAATAACAAACATTCTACTCCTCTGATGTGCCTCAGCTGTGTTCAGCCCTTCGTTATGTAACTGATGACTCATGATTCCATCGCCTCCCACAGGACATAAATGCAGCTAATGTTGTCGTCAGTTCCTTAATGTAAAAAACGACTTGTCCCTGGACCACCTCCGAGCCCCTGTCAATTTTGGCGGGAGCCGCCGTCGCTCACTGCTCTGCCCCGGCGTAGTCTGGCCGTCGAGTCTGAACGATCTTGGGCCGCGGGGGGCGTGGCTTGTCTTCCCCGTCGCTGTCGTCGGGCGACGAGCTGTCGCCGGGCTTGTCCTCGCAGACGTGAACCACCACGCTGGGGGTGGTGGGCGTGGCAGTGTGGAGCTCGTACTTCTCCCCTGAGACACAGAACTGAAGTCAGTCGACACTAGGGTTGTACGATATGACAGATTTATGATTTGCATGTCACGATACTAAACAATACAATATACATTGCAATATATTGTGAGATCAATAATAACAAATGTTACCTCTAAAAGTACAAAATGGTATGATATACAATGCATTTCATTTTTTTAAAACTTGCGAAAACAAATAAATGGTAAATAACTGTAATTCAAGTACAAACGTAAAAAACTAGTAGTACGTTTATTAAAGTGTCAAATTACATTTTCAAAAAAGTTTCACTGTTTCTTCAACAACACATTCTGATTCTGTTAAGTTCTTAAATTATTTAATATAAAAGCTACAAGTGCCCAGTATATTTTATGAAAATAAAGTGCAATCAAATTTTTGTCTTTGAAATACATGATTCAAATATATATTTTGCTTTAAACTTTTTTCAAAAAAAATTTAACTTTTTCTTCTACAACAAATTCTGATTATATAAAAATATTTTTAAAAAGTAACCACATACATCTATAAAAGGGCCCAGTATGATTTATGAAAATAAAGTGCAATCAACTTCCAAGTTAAAATGCATTGAGGAGTGATTAAATATGATTAAAAAAATGATAATCGTGCAGTGAAATATGGTTTTTTTTTTTTCTTACACCACTAGTCAACACTGTTGGGGTTTAGGTTGTGTGAGGAGGAACGCACCTGGTCCCAGTTTGGAAATGGCACACAACAAGTCGTAGTTGATGACAGGTGTGGCATCGTGGGACTGTTCCCAGCCGACGGGGGGGGAGGCGGGAGGGGAGATCAGGAACTGCTTCTCTGGCTTGGGGGGCTCCAGACGTGGACTACCTATATGGAAACACTGCAGGACACAAGTAGACGTGTAAGACAGTGCAGGAGATCATTAGTCATATTTAGACCAGCTTCCAGTGTGTTAATATTGTCCTGCTATTCTCACTTGGAAAAGAGATTCATTCTCAGTTGTAGTATCTACTTTTTGTGATGGTGCATGTGTAAGCACTGCAGCCACAAGGATTGGGGGGGGGTAAGTCAGGGAGGGACTCTGTTGTTTCATATACCCGTAGGGCAGTGGTTCCCAAACTTTTTCTTTTGAAAATTTCAACAAAATAAGTAAAAATGTTGTCTATTCTTCTGCAAAACTCATAAAAATGTGCCAAAACATGCAATCACATATTTTAGAATCAGTGTAGCCTTGGCTTGTAATTATTCCTGAATATTTCTGGTTTATACATAAAACTAAATATACACAATTTGAAGTACAAAATAAAAACATTTGATCACATTCTTGATAATGAGAATATATTTAAAATTTTGAAAAATAAACTAAAAAAAAACATTAAAATCTATTAAATATGAATAATGAAAAATGTTAAAATAAATAAATGACAGAATTTTTTTTTCAATTAATTGCCACTATGTTAACTAGCCTAGATGAAAATGAGGCCTAAAGCTGCTGCAGTAGGTCTTTCGTTAATTCAATTGGTCCAAAAACACATCGATCAAATGTATTTCCAAATAATAAATTCGTATTGATTCATTTTTGACAGCCCAAAAAACTATTTACCATTTTGGTTTGTTGGCGTTACCTTGGCGAAGTAGAGTCTCATCTCTTTGCCGTTGAAGTCCATTTTGTGGAGCTTGAGCCGCGCCTCGGCTGCTGCCAGAACATTGCTGAAGCTGATCCTGATCCGGCGGAAGGATTTGAAGTATAGAAAATGCACTTTCGGGTCGAAAGCTTGGAATAGTGCTTCGAAGCTGGCCTAGAAGAAGAAAACAAAAAAGGATGAAGAGCACTTTAACGCCAACTTTAGATTCATCTTCTATACCCAACTGTGTCGTACATACAAGTGTCATTTATTGGAGGTCATATGTGAGATATGCAATCAGGTTTCGGGTGAGAAAAAGACCGCCCCCTAGCTCCGCCCCATTGTTCCCAGTGCATGTGCAGCTGTGGCTTCATTCTCAGAGGAAATACTTGGCCTGAGGCATAATCATTCCATCCAAACATATGAGCTCAGCTAAGTCATAGTCATCTTTATTGTCAATTTTTCCAACACGTGCAGGACATACAGAAAAATTGAACAAACCTTTCTCTCTGAGCCACGGTGTAAACTAACAGTAGAAAGATTTTGAAATATAAAGGATAAAAATAAAAACACAGATTTTCAAAAATTTAGAGATACTTTGCAAAGATGTGCATTTTGAAAAAACAGCAGCAGCAACAACAAATGTGCATGGACTTGTAATAACTGCAAGTATATAAATACAAGGCACTAACTTCGCGAATAAAAAGTTAGTGCTTTATATTCATTTACTTGCAGTTAATACAAATCCATGCACATTTGTTGTTGTTGCTGTTGTTTTTTCAAAACGCACATCTTTGCGCAGTATCTAGCAATCATGATGAGATTATCACCAATGACACGTGAAGTGAACAACCTTGTGGTTCTTGATCAAGGCGCCTGTTTTTGAATTACAGTAGGTCAGACCGTTTCTACTGGGTGATTCAATTCCAAACAGATTCATCGATTGGAAGGGGAAGTTCAAAGGCAGCAGGAAGACATTTTGTCCTTAAAGTTGATGTGATACAAAAGTTACTTTCAAACCTCAGGTCCATAGCAGGACTTTTCCTCTGATCAAACAACGTACCTAACAAAAATTAAAGGCACCAACAACAGTTTAGGGAAAATATCCTTCTAACTCATGCCTGATTACTTACCATTTTATAGTATAGAATGGGCGTGTCTTAACTGTTACAGGAGCCCCACCCATAATAAAGGCATTTTTTAAAATTTCCCTCTGAACGGCAGGTCAGGAGAAAGCAGGGGTTTAGTTACTCTTTAAATGTTTATTTTCACTAAAACATTGTGACAAATGTTTTTAGGTGTTGCAGATCTGGTGTGTGGTCAGTGGTATGTTATTTATAACTAGTGCAGTGCCCGTAGGAAGTATGTATTGATAGAACATCAGAACATTGGTGCTACCTCTACATCCCTATGTTCCAATATTCTAATGGATGATATAACGACTGTAGAGAGCAAGGACTGATGACATCATCAAGCTAGGACTGATGACATCATCAAGCTAGGACTGACGACATTGACTAAAGAAGGTGGGGCGTCCAAATAAATCCGACGTTGCACACTCTCAGGTCAGTTTGTTCCTGATCCACAGAGATATTTGAAGAACATACAGAGAGAGATTCCTTGCTTTTATAGAGATATGATATAATTATAAGATAGTGTATACTTTTAAAAACGCAAGGTGGATTTTCTTTAAAAATGGTATGAAAATTAAACAATTGCATAAATTAGGAGAAATAAATTGTTTCATGTTGAAACCTCAACATTTCCTTCCTTTTCAAGTTACCGCTAGCGTTCTTTATTATTTTACCCTTTAACTAAAGTTAAACTGTGAAAATTTTGTATTTAATAAGTGCTCTTCTAACTGGTAGCCCTTTGGACTACACAGTACCTATGAAGTACTGTAGCTCAGTTTCAGAAAGGTTGGTGACCCCTGAACTAGAAGATGCTACAGTTTCTGTACCAACAAACAAAAAAACCAACGTGTTACGATCCAGCTTTTCCTTAATTTCAGAAGGAGTAATATTTAGGTTGTTTTACCTGTGTCTCAGGACATTGGAAAATATCCAGGTTGGTCACAGAGGCGATCAGACAAAAAGGGTTACATTTGGTGGTCTTGAAGTGCATGATGGGAGACAGAGGAAGCTGAAACCCTCTCCACCTAAGCACTGAGGTCAAGGGCCGACGGGACCTAGATAAAGAGGAAGGGGGGAGCCGGGAGGGCCCGGAGTACGTTGCCTTCCCCAGGGTTACGAATGAGTCGGAAGACAACGAGGATTAGGAGTTTCACCTCACACCTGGATCTTCTCTTCTGGATCTGCTTCGAGCTTCTGAGATGCAACAAATCTAAATGTCCAGGAAGGCAAAGTTGAGCTTTCACCAGTCTCCGCACTTGAATCTTAATGAGAAATATCTGCAGAGAACCAAATGTGTCCTTCAGCTTCTTCAAAGCACTGCCTCCCTCTCTCTCTATCTCTTCCTCTGCAGCAGACAGATAAACTGAGCTCCTGCCAGGCGATGACGCACAAGCCCCTCCTTTTCCTCCCTTGGTCTTATTCATTCAGCGCAAGCCAGTGACGACAAGCCTCTCCCTCTCTCTAAAGCTCACCTCTGACAAATAGGACAACTGCAAGACTGCGTGTGTACCAAACATTCGGAAAATATTAGCTGTTCACAAATTCCAGACCAGATAGGACAACTCAGACACACCTGGACACGGAGGGCAGAGGTTTTGAGTCATAAAAGACTGCAGCGTGAAAGGTTGTTAGGGTAGAGGGTAGGGCTGAACGATATATCGTTATCGTATCTATATCTAGATATGAACTTTCAAGATATGAATATCGAAAAAAGTAACGATATAGACGATATAGATTTCTCCTCTTCCCGCTCGCCCTGCATACAACTCTGGCAGTTACAACAAACATCACTTTAACGAGTGCCCTTGAATGCACCGCTAAGGCCAGCGCGCACACACGACAGAGACAGCGGATAAATTAAAAAGAAAGAAAGAAAGAAAAAGAGTACGGGAGATAATGCGGCCGGTGGCAGTGCAGAATCTGATTTGGTGCCAAAACATAGATCATCCTCCATAATTTAGAGGTATTTTGGATTCAGAAAGGACGATGTTAACCAGAGTGAGGTGTTGTGCAGGTCGTGGTTCGGACGCTGGACAAGCGTTATAAAATACCATCCCGAACACATTATAATCAAGTGGCCATTCCGAAACTTTATAATGAGTGTAAAATGAATGTTGAATCCGTGCTCCATGATATTGATCATTTCGCCACAACCACGGACCTGCGGTCGAGCCGGACAACCGAACCTTACATTAGTTTAACGATCCATTTTATTACTACAAACTTCGAACTCCAGACCCGCTGTCTGCAGACATCATTCTTCCCCGGGGAGCATACCGGGGATAATATAGCGGAGGAGATGAGAGGTGTGTTAGCAGACTGGAACTTGAAGGAGGACCAACAAGTTTGCGTAACGACTGATAACGCATCGAACATGATAAAGGCTTTGGAGGTGAATGGTTGGACGCGCCTTCAGTGCTTTGGACAAAGGCTACACCTGGCAATAGGTACGTTTTGCTATGTTTATTTTTATTTTTTAATTACTTTCAGACAGAAAGAGGTAGATGTGTGTGTCTGTGTGAGAGAGAGAGAGAGAGAGGAAACAATTTGCATTATTATGTGGTTATTTAGCTGTTGTAATATAATAATTAATTATTTTGTACATCTATTTGGCAAAGAATATGTAGAAGTTGTGCTGCCTGTAACTACCTCTGTTCTGTTAGTAGCAAATGCATTTTCTGTATACAGTCATGTGATCTTTTGAAGAATATAAATGTTGTTGCACTTCAATGCACTTTCAATGTTCCACCAGCTGCTGCATTTGTTATTTATTGTTAAAGCAGAGCTGCAGTAAAATGTTTGATTTTTAATTTATTTTTTCATAATTTATCTTAATGTTGATGACTGGCAGTGAGTTCTTAAAAATAAAACTGCACTTTCCACATTTTTTTGTATCATGATGTTTTTATTTTTCTGAAAAATGCCTGGTTTTCATCGAACCCGTTGTCATATCATATCGTATCGATATCGAGATATCTGGCATGAAAATCGAGATATGAAATTTTGTCCATATCGTTCAGCCCTAGTAGAGGGTTTCAGTTTGCTATTAAAAACTAAAAAAAGCACAAAATCAGAAATCAAAGTGAATGCGTTAAAGTGTTTACGCATCTGAGAAAAACAAGCTTTAGCAATGGTTTTCACCAGTAACGAATACGGTTGCAAAGGGGCAGAAAACCTCTGGTTAATTTACACGAGAACTGAAGCTTGGGAATATTAAAGACATTAAAAATATTTTCTATTGAAATTAACTGTAAAATGGGAGTCCTTTTAAATAATTGACACTGATATTTGAGATGATGCTAAAATAAATGTTCCCAAATATTAGCTGTTGTAAATTCGTCAAAATGACATACATTGAAATTGCAATTCTTCACAAAATCCTTTTTTTTTTTAAGTTTTTCTTTTTGATCGACCTATTTTAAATCAAACTGGGCAGTGTGTATTATACAGTACCTAAGGCAAAGTGTATATGAGTCTTGTCTCTAACATAAGCATGTTGAAGTTAAACATTAGCAGGTTAAAAACTGTGTGCAGAGGCTAATCCTCTGTAGCCTGTTGTGATCTCAGCGTGTGTGTGTGTGTGTGTGTGTGTGTGTAGAGGGTGGACATGCCGGGCCAAGCGTTTTTTCCACTGCTGCTGTTGTTGTTTCATCTTCTCAGTTTTTCCATTCTCTCACTGAACAGACAGCTGGCTAACACGGGCGGAGACTGCAGCCCCCACGAACAAAGGGCAAGATCTGAGCTACCCACAGCAGCAATGTGTTCCCACCCAGCTGCTGTTCCTCAATCTCTCCACGTGGGATGTAGAATGCACCCAGTTGAACGTAGGACTGATACTGGGACATGTGGAGGAGGCACTCTGAGTTTAGATCTGTGTGTTTGACAATCTGCAGACTCATCTGAGCTAATCCCATATTATTGTGTACAATAAGCTTGGTCAATCAGTGAAAAAACAAGTTTGATTTACCATTATTTAACAAGTAATTGAGAACAAGTCTTAATTTGCAATGACTACATGGAACCAGTTAGGGTTAATGTACTTGCTCAATGTTCCACAGTAGATTTAAACCAGCAATTTACACACCTGGTTACTTAACCATTAAGCCCACAACAACAGTAACAAATGGTTTAATGGCCAACTGAGCTAACAGAGCTAACTGTGGGCAACTACTAAATGACAGCAAATGATATTTAGCTTAAATAACCAATAACATACAGTAGTTGCTCGTTGTTTGGGGACAACATTAAAGCTAGCTATTAGCCAGCAGTCACCCAACAAGAGACTCAAGAATATAGCACAATCCTAACATTTGGCTAAATGCTAGATTATGGCATAATACTAGCATTTGTTTGAATGCTAGATTATAACACATTGCTAACATTTGACTGAATGCTAGACTACAGTACAACACTAAAATTTGGCTAGATGCTAAACTATAGCACAAAACTAACATTTGGCTGAGTGTTATAATATAGCACAATGCTAACGTTTGGCTGAATGCTAAACTATAGCACAATGCTAACATTTGGCTGAGTGTTAAAATATAGCACAACGCTAACATTTGGCTGAGTGTTAAAATATAGCACAATGCTAACATTTGGCTGAATGCTAAACTATAGCACAATGCTAACATTTGGCTGAGTGTTAAAATATAGCACAATGCTAACATTTGGCTGAGTGTTATAATATAGCAAGATGCTATAATTTGACTGAATGCTAGCCTATAGCATAATGCTAACATTTGGCTGAGTGTTATAATATAGCAAGATGCTAATAATTGACTGAATGCTAGCCTATAGCACAATGCTACCATTTGGCTACTGGTTTACTTCAGTAAATCAGACATCAGGTAATTAAGGCAAAACCATGACTAAATGCAACAAAAGAACAAGACATGTGTTAACTTCCTAGGACACATTTCCACACTAAAACATATTTTATCTGCAGATTGGTAACTCATACTGAGGCTCAAAAGCTTTAAAACACAACAAAAAGCTTATCTTCCCCGTGTTGCAATAGGCTGTTGAAAACAATAGGCTAAACCACCTACTCTGTTGTCTTATCTTTTGTTTTCTAAATTTCCCTCATTTAAATAATCCACTACAGATTTAGTAAAGTAGCAGTAAATTAAAAATATGATTTGTCAGTAGGGAGAAATTAAAGGTTTCACAAATGATGTTTTTGGACCACGTCACACATTTCCACTGTATTTTTTCCAGTGACTCAGGCAGCTGAGGGTGTAGCAGTGTGATTTTAGCGTAACTCTACCGTTTACAAACATTCTCTCAAGCATATAAAATGTAAAATTGTTGTTGACTGTTAACCCCATTTGGTATGATTTCGAGAAGTTTAACAGCCAGTAAAAGTCATCTAATCTACAGTGCATTCCCCACTTCGTGGCAATAGCCTTTCTTTTTATGATGACAGGACAATCTCGCAAGCCTTGTTGCATTTCATTTGCAATAATTTTGATTGAAGTTGCACACCATTTATAACATTATGTAGTTGTCATTTTGTTTACAAATGATGCTCTGTCCAAGTTGCAAAATTTGCACAATGACAGGGATCCGTAGTTTGACTGCATGTGTCATGCATTCTGATTCATTCACTATATTATAAAATTAACTGCCGTCTTAAAAACCTTCGAGTGCACATTAAACAATAAGTTACTCTAAGCAAATTTACTGCAGTACCTAATCTCTATCATTAGAAAATGTGGTTAACACCAAGTTGCGATTGAAAAAAAAAAAAAGTAATATACCGTAAGACCGATATAATAATAAAAAAAAAAATACTGAAATAATTGATTTTGTCATATTTTGTTGTTAATCTACATTTTAAACCCACTTTCAACAAATAATTCGTGATGGGTTTTATAGAGGATATACTGTGCCTTTCCAATGATATAGAAAAGTATTGAAAATTTATATTTTTAAAAACCACAGTGATAAAATATTATGTTCATTTTAAATATTACAGGCATAATAAACAACGGCGTTTTATACAGGATTTTCAAGAAAATCCCGAATTTCGAGACGAAATGGTGAACCGTTGCCGTGTCTTTGGCTGTACCAATCGATCAAACAGTGAAACACATTTGGAGTTTTATCGAAAATCGTAACAAATCAGGGAAAACAATCTCATCAACCAAAAGCTAGCAAAGCTAAACCAGGATCTAAGAGGCAAAAATCGAACCGAAAACTAGCTTGCTCGATATTTGATTACATTGAACATTCTGCCCGGCAACTATTTTTGTTATTAAAAAAAATAAATAAATAAATAAATACAGGCTTATTGCAATGTTTGAGTCAACTTTTTAGATTTTTTAATGATAATCACAGAGCGAGTCAAACGGAAGTAACTCCCCTCAGTTGTTAAGGTAACACAGCAGCATCTAGTGGCCACACCCTGTTACTACTCATCATTGTGTTAGACTCAAGTCCCCGTAGACTCTTAAAACAAACCACATAAACGTACCTTTCCGTCACCGTCGTCGAAAACATCCTCCGGTACTTTGCAGGCGATCAGAGCCGTCTGTAAATCCGTCAGCTGGACGTCCATGACGGCCTCCTCTTCCACCACTGCAGTGTCAGACTGCTGCATTGTGAATCCGTCAAACCGCAAACTGCAGAAACCCCACAGTTAGCAGCTGGAATGATGGTTCATCACCCGTTTAACACCCTGGTGCTGGTTCCCTAATGGTTCCTTACCGACTGAGGTCTGTTATTTCATGCTGAGGCCGAGGTCCTTCACAGTAAAGCCGCTCCGCCTGGTTAAAGCCACCAATCTACGGTGACACCGCTTTCAGTGCATCGGCTCGGCTGGGATTTGAATTTAGTTTTCTTTAAAATCAAACTAAACAAAATGTAATTTCTCTCTGTCAGCTGTAACACTGCTACTTTCTTTAGCATTCGTTAAGGGGATAAAGGATGTGACGTAACGCAGAGAGGGAAGTGCGTCATTTGCTCTTTAAACAAATGAACTCCGCAATAACAAATACACACATTTTATATATAATAAAATCAGCTTAGTACATTTAACAGTTTTACATAACATGTATCCCTGTAACATTCATTTTCAAATATACGGATAAGAGTGATGAATTCACTTTTTGTTTAAATGAAGCTGAAACGATTTTATATTTTTTATATTTGTTTTTACCACTGCCCATATACGTTATTATTCTGGAATGGGGTTATACAACAGAACCAAAAAATAATATCTTTAATTAGTCTCATATCATTAATGACAAAATTCCATATCCATAAATCAAAATTTTCAAAATCCTTTCCAAATTTTCATTTTCATTTTTATTTTTTCTCAAATTGAGTTTAGTTATTATATGAATACTCTAAAGCTTTTGAAAAAAAAAACCATGTGGCATATTGTGATGCCTGGATTTGCTTTTTTCTTCATACTACTGCCGTTTGCCCTGTCTCTGTTCTTTGTTCCCTTCATGTTGTGTTGCTAATTTGTAAACTATTGCAATTTGTCAATAAAATTGCGGAAAAAAACTGCAATAACAAATATTCAATATAATTAAAGTAACACTGATTAAAAAAAAACTAAACAGAAATTTAAAAAATAAAACCAAAATAATGGGTTTAGATCAGGCACTTTTCACATTGTTTTAAAATCTTTTTAACTCATTTAGAGAATGTGAAAAACATGTTTTTAAACACCTACATATTTCCTTGATTTTCAAGCAAATTTGAATCTGACAAAACTCAAGAGACAGGAAACCAGAATCTCAACCCTTAATTTTCAAAATCAATTTTGTTGTGCTTGCATGTAAAAATAAATAAATTTAAAAAAAGCTCAACAGTCTTACAATATTTATAACCAAACAAACAGTTCTCTAAATCAGTGTTAAACATTTGATACATAGGCTATACATTCAGCTCTCCAGTGTTGCCAACTCCCCAGTAAGAGGAGTCTGTGTAATAATTATGTAGACTGTCACTAATATAATGTAGAGGGTGATTACCACTTCCACCAGCCGTTTGGTATCCTATAATGGCAGTGTTGACCGTGAAGTTAATGCACTGGAGAACAGAATAGTTCTAAATAATTTGTTGTATAATGTGAAATTAAATGTTTCTCAGTGGTTCTGAAGTTTCTCTTTAAGAAGCTTCAAGTTGTGCCTCAGTGGCAAAAGGCTTAAAGCTTTTGGTCATGTGGGGATCAGTCTTCATTTAATCCCTTGGAGAGAGAATGCAAGAGAACAAGTATTCGTGAGGGAGGGTGAGGAAAAAGGAGAGCGCGAGAGAGTGTGATTTTAATGTTTAACAGTCAAGGCATTGATTAATTACACAGACTCAAGTAAGCCATGCAAGGAGTGCCGCACCTTCACTCGAACTAAACAACCTGCTTTTGGTCTGAGAAACTGGATCTTCTTTACTGCGCTTGGACAATTGGGAGCATCTTTGAACCTTTAGAAGTCTTTTCAAACTTCACGGAATATTCTGGAATCCTCCAAGCTAGACTCAGCATGGCTACTCTGTAGCTAAACTAGTATTTTAATCCTTTTGTGACTTTTTCCTCGACGGTCGCTGCATTACGTTCTGTGGTTTATTAAGTTTTTGGCTTGGGAACAAGTGCCATTCTGGAAATTTAACCCATTTTGCCACTAGATGTTCTTTGCAACACAGGCCCGCTTGCACAACCTAACAGTTTGTGAAAACTACATTCTAAGTAAGTAAGCTGCACCATTTGAATGGCACATTCAAGTTCCTGCCTAGGTTTAGAAATGTCAAGTGGAACTGTTCTCCATAATCCACAAGAGATCTGTCCAGATGTAGAGCCAAAAGAAGAAGACAAGGCAGAAGAGGATTATGATGAGGTTGAACTAGCAGAGGAGGTAGGTGAAGATATTTTGGACATACCAGAGGAAAGCTTTGGGAAACCTGAGGAACTAAGTGAAAATGAGGTGGGGCGGATTACTACAGTTGCAGGATATTCAGTTATAGACCAGGGGGAGGGAGACGAGGACAAGAGCCCTGGAGCAGTAAACAATGAGTCCTGTAAAGTACACAGACAGACAGTTGCAAAAGACGAAGATGAAGAACCTGATGAGCCAGACAGCCAGCTACCATTACAAGTCAATGAAACAAACAATAATGACAGACAAAATGAATCTACAGGAAGTGTTGAAGCAACCATCAAAGGGGAACCAATGCCAGATCATGCCAGTGATGCAATCCAGGAGCACAATTCAGATGTTCTCAAGGAGAGACCAGGAGAAGATACTAATGATAACAAAGATCTTGCTGAAATTTCCAGTACTCTTGATATGGCAGTCAATATTGACAATCCTGAAAAAGATGTGACTTCTGGTAATTCTGAAGAAAACAAACCAATTGAAGTGGAACATGATTTTTGCAAAACCCAAGTTTCTAGTATCGATGACACAGTTTTTACAATAGATGACATCGAAGAAGAGTTACAAAGAGCGGAAGAAGTGTCTACTATTGATAGCATCTCAGGGCAAGAGATGGATTGCTTACAGGCAACAGTTGAAGAAATATTCAAGGACATATTAGATGATGCAAACACTGAGTCAAATTATGAACTGGAAGGTGAAGCTGATAAAGTAGGAGAACAGTCAGATTTGTTTAAAGACCTGCCACATTCAGAAGAAAAACATGGATTTGGTCATGACATAGATCAAGTGCAAGTGGACCAGCAAGTATTAGAGTTTGGGGATATCACGCAAACAGAGTTGGACAGGGAAGGAAAAAGCAAAGAAGAAAGAAAGACATGTGATGATGGGGGCACAGAACCAGACAGGCATGAAACTAAATTTGAAGAAGAAAAGCAGCATGAAGAGAGTGTTCAAAAAGAGACTCAGTCAGCTTCAGCTCCAACAGAAACTATGGTACAGCACCACAAAAGCACAGAAGACGACTTGGACGAGGTGGAAGAGGCATTAGAACTAGAGCAAGACACCTTGGTGGCACCGACAAACAAGGACTTTTTATCACAAGTAATGTGCGAAATTCAAGAAAAACTTTCACGAATCCAAAAAGATGTGAGGAGACAGTCTGAAGATGAGAAAGAACCATTGACAAAAGAGGAAGTTGAAAAACATCAGAAGAGAGGACCAGAAGCAACAGAAATGGAGAAAATGCTGGAGATGGCGGAAGAGCCTGTGACTGTTTTGGATGATGAGATTGAAGAGATAGACGAGAGCCCAAGCAGAGAATTTAAATTAGAAGAAACACTTCCTACAAATGAGAAAAGTATGGACAATCAAAACACACAAAGAGATGTGATTGACGATACAGAGAAAGATAACACACTGAAAGAAAGTGTCAGAGAGGAAGAGTTAGATATAAATGGTACAGTCAAAGGACTGAAGGAAGCAATGGAGAATGGCAACCTGGGCCCTGACCAACAACTGACAAAGAAAGAGGACTGGGGAAGGGCACGAGTACCTAGGATAAAAGATGACGGCTGGATTAGTAAAGACCAGCCAGAGGTTAAGGACTGGAGGAAAGAACTGAAACCGATAGGGAAAGAAAGCTGGGAGAGGGTCACAAAAGAAAAACAGGCAGGACAAAAAAGTCTTCCGAACAAGGATGACTGGATAAAAGAGCTAAAGTCAGTGATCAAAAACGAATCCCTACCCAGGAAGAGGGACCAACAGGTTAAAAAGAAGCGTGTTGTTCTGCTGGAGGATGGCCATTCCTACATCCCTCAGAGGGAGGAGATGACAGAGAAGAGGAGAGAGGTCAAACTGATCGCTCATAAGAAAGTAGAGAGTCCAAGACCACGTGGGGACAGCAACACACTCCAAGAACAGGACTATGAGATCTCGCTCTATGTCAAGGTAATGCCCCTTCAACACAAATATGTTGTCATTCTTACTAAATCAGAAAATCACGGTTACCTTAAAGGTCCCTTAATACAAACAATACATGATTGAAAATTAACCAGTTATTCATGGTAAACATTTTTGAAAAGTCAATCCCAAAATCAAAACTTTTCAAGACAATGGAGTGAGCACCTCTGGTCCTTGACTGGACATATTAGGTGACATCACATTATGTCATTGAACATCTTGTTAAAGTGTTAAAGACATCAACTGGCATTAACTAATGATAACCTCCTTAATTAAGTCAAATACTTAATTTTGGAAGAGGTTTTTTGATAAAAATCTGCTTCACGTGTTGAGTAGAGAGATTCTCTGTCCATAAGTGTGAAGAAAGACTAAAATCTCAGTTTATAATCTGGAGCTACACAAAAGTGGAACAATAGATAGATTTTTTATAGAATGTCTAACTTTAAAGTATATGGACCACCGTCACAGCCTTGCTAACCCTCAGGTTCACCCTAGTCTAGTTTGATAAAAACCTTTACCCTGCCATCAATGGGGATGTAACTGGGACCATTACACCTTCCTTTGTGTACATGTAGCATATGCTAGCTTTTCACTGGCCAAACAGTTGAAACCAGTAATGCCCACTCTGGTTCTGGATAGCCCCTTTCCTGTATGTTTTACACCAGAGATGGGAAACTTTTATTACTTCCCAGATAGCATATAAATGTGGGCCACTTCTCCGGCACTTTCGCTATTGTTCTGGCCCCTACGAAATAGATGTGAGCTAAAATTGGCCCACATATGTTGCCGTTATCTTGATACATACTTTCGTTCGTTTTAGCTGAATTATGGCAAGTTAGCGTTGACTAATCTGGATGTCAGCTAAAAGTGGCCAATAGATAAGGTACCTCATTTATTTGGTCTGTTCTTGGCTGACACCTGCCATTGCAATGGCTTGGTTTTGGCAAACAGGAGCTGAGCGCCCAAATGTCATCATTCCATGTGGTATGTGGGTCGACAGATCATGCCAGGTGTGGGCCCACAAAAAAAATCTATGTATTTGCGGTGTGCACATTAGCATGAGATGTGTGAGATCTCTTGATCTACTTACCTTAAGACAGTGAGACTGTGAAGTCCTAATCTATCTATAATGGTGGCCTATTTTGGTGACAGGACTGATAACAGGAAGTTACTTATTATTATAGAGTATCATATACCTCAGAGAGGGCTGACAATGGACACAATCATGCACAAATATATTGTATAACATTGTTTTTGTAACATGTAGTGCTAACATGAGTTGACATGCAGAGAAAACTGTGTTCGAACAGTCTGGGAAAATTCACTTAAAAAAAAAAAAAAAATCACTGTTTGTTCCTTCTGCAGCACATTCCTGTCAGAGGCCAGTATGATTAAGGGTATTACTGGGGAGGTTTAATTTAAGAGAGAGAGCGAGAAGGAGAGAAAAGCACTACATTTGCACATACCTGCAACAAACTCTTGGGCTAATAATTGAACAATAGCGCTCTTTGTCTGGGCTGACTTCACAGCAAAACATAATGGTTAATGGGAATTTTAGCGGAAACTAAATTAATATTATACCAAATGCAATATTTGTGTTGTAAACAAATCAACTTTTTATGTAGAGTGTTGCATGTTTTCCTGATGAAAGGAGTGCTAAATAGTCCAGCGCTATAGCAACATGCTGGGTTAATCTCTGCATTCTCACTGTTAAGCTGATTAGGTGCTCTTTGGTGCAGACAGCCCCGGTCACAGTGCTGCAGTGGGAACAACACGTACTCACGGCATGTTTTTTGTTTAGTAGTTTCAAAACAACGATATGAATTCAACTACAACACCAATACATTTAAAAAAAAGTAGATCAGTTATAATTAAAGCAGATTAATGACCAGAAAACACACAATATACAAAACAAAAAGTGCAATTTCCATCGCCAACCTCTGTAAATATACAATATAGACAAGTAAGCAGCAACTTCTGTAAGATTTGAAAGGGTTCTGC
The DNA here is from genome assembly GCF_900634775.1 of Gouania willdenowi. Lineage (NCBI taxonomy): Eukaryota > Metazoa > Chordata > Actinopteri > Blenniiformes > Gobiesocidae > Gouania > Gouania willdenowi. The sequence continues at coordinate 1,949,870 of NC_041045.1, forward strand.
TGTTATTTGCTGACTTTTCTTCACGCTGCGCTGTTTTACTATTTTACTCTAAAGCTGTTGCTAAACAAAGCGATTGTTTATAAGGCTTCACCCACACGTGTGAGTGAAAATACATTAATGACATCATAGTAGCAGAAAAGCCCAACATCTTAGCTTTCAGAAGCTGTTAGGTATTTTTCAGTCAAGCTAACTTTGACAGAGATATGACATCTTTGGTGGGAACCTAATCTCTGTTAAACCGAACAGTTTTGTCATGGCAGACAAAAAAAAAAATTGGCCATATTTCGATTTTTTTTTTTCTTTTCCAAGGGCAAAACCTTTGCCTTGTCTCAAGATCATTAAAATCTACTTCCACTCTGCTCAAAGCCAAATAAACTAATGAAGTTTTAGGTAGACGGCAGTGTGTGTTTTTATTAGAGGAAAATACTTAGAGAGGGTAGTTTTTCCCACCAATATTAAAGTTAGGCTTAACATCTTTAATTCCATGGAAGGATATAATTATACAGTGACCTAAAATTAGGTTTGTTTTATGATAGTTGCCTTGTTTTTTTAATCAAGCCAAACTTTATTTGTTTAGCACTTTCCATGTATATCATACAACCCAAAGTGCTTCACATTAAAATAAAGGTACAAGATGAATTTAAAAAAAACAACTTCATTAATCTAACAAATAATACAAACTTGAATATAAAAAAAAAAAAAACTATAAGATACAATAAAAATAAAAAAAAGAAAGCAAAACAATGCATGCATGGAATACAGTTGGAGAGCTTTTCTTCCCACTCTGACTGTACATGAAATTCCTTAAACACCCACAGCCACATTTTTAAAGATGAATCAGTTTTCTAATTACCAAATGACTTCACATTTTACGGTCATGGGTATGTTTCAATAAAGAAAGACATCATTTAATTGCTATACAACGACCATTACCCCAATTTATTTGCAAAAAGGAGTTAATGTGTGGGAGACATTGACATACCAAAGCAGGCAGCAGATGATCCCACAGCACTGGGACTGAGTCTTGGAGAAAGCTGCACGTTGGTTGTCATGGATTTGTTTTCCTGAGTATGACTAGCTGTACAATGCAGTGACTCTGAGCTAAAAAAAAAAAATCTACCTTTGGGACGGAGACGAGCGCATACCTGAGAATCATGTCCTGGTGTGATATTGCAATTCAAAAATTGGGTTTTCCCTGCATTGAACTTTTTGTGAAGGTAAGCACCATTTGCACACATTTTGCTTGACGTGCCTCAGTGTGTCAGAGATGTCCAACCGAACCAATATTATGGTCATATTATTACGGCTGTGCATTTTACAACTGCAATAATTTATGATTGTGTGTGTGTGTGTGTGTGCTTAGGCAGGAAGTGATGGTGAGAGCATTGGTAACTGCCCCTTCTCTCAAAGACTTTTCATGATTCTGTGGTTAAAAGGAGTAATCTTCAACGTCACCACAGTTGACCTAAAGCGGTAAGAGCGACTCTCACACTTTGACTGTAAAAGGAAACCAACACAAGGGATGGTTAACGGCCCAACTTCAGACTAAATTTTAGGTGGTGCCCCTTTTGCATCACAGTAAATTCCACTGCTATTTTAGAACTTAAACCTGAATATCTTTGAAAAATTATTCTAAATGATAACATACAAGTAATGAATAAAAATTAATTTTAAATTTAAAAAAAACAACAAAATATATGAATATATTTTACTTGTAATGCATTTTTCTTTTTAAACAGATCTGAAAATGTGACAGAAAAAAAGAATAATAAACTCAAATAATGAACTAGGGATGTCCGATATTAGTATGAGGATATAATATCAGTACATATTGATATTGGGTTTTATGTTCATAATAAAAATATGTATTTATAAGTGCATATCTTGGTATTGTTTGATTTATAAAATCAAAAAGTGTTAATCAGTATCATCATAACATTGACCATCTCTGCTATATACCAGTGGTTCCCAAATGGTGCTCCGCGGCACACCGGTGTGCCGTGAGGCAAGTCCGGGTGTGATGTGGGATTTTGTGACAACCATACATCATTATTGGAATACACAACTCCACAAAAATAATTATTTTTTAATTTACTGTTTTGTATGCACTCATTTCATAATACAGAGACAAACTCTATACCTACAACTTTTTGGAAATATTTTGTTAATAAATATTTAATGAGTAATATAGTTGTCTGTCACATTTTATTTGGAATTAGTAAATCATCATGCACATTTACAGATATTGTACATGATGATATGAGTGACAACACGTGTTATAATGGCTATTTTGCACAATAGGTGTGCTTTCAGATTTGTACTTGTTTGGGAACCACTGCTATATACCATATACAATGTAAATCCAAAGCTAATTGACACCATTAGAGTCAAATCAAACCACAACCAGCTCATAGTGTCAAACTCCTAAACTCCACTTTCTAACTTTGAAGTCTGGTATCTACATTTGATGTTTCCAGAAAACCAGCTGACCTACAGGATCTGGCCCCAGGAACCAACCCTCCCTTTATGACGTTCAACGGCGAAGTCAAAGTTGATGTCAACAAGATAGAAGAGTTTCTGGAAGAGAAGCTAAACCCTCCCAGGTAGTGATACAACACAATGTTAGATCTATTACCCAAAGTAGAGAGATCACATTTTACTCTTCGCCAACAGCAAACAGATCGCTTATAGACATGTAACCACTCGTATGTGTTTTACCACCAGGTACCCCAGACTGGCTCCTAAACATCCTGAAGCCAACACAGCTGGCATAGATGTGTTCTCCAAATTCTCAGCGTTTATCAAAAATCCAAGAAGAGACGCCACTGATGGTAAGAACTAGTGTGGGTTAGAATTGTCAATTCAAAACAAACAACACACGAGATCAATTGAATAGAATACAGGTCACGCACAGTGTTTTCCAGACTAGAAGTTGCTACGTTTTCCTTAAAATTGAGAAAGCATTTTAGAGTCTGAGGCGATATATACAGTACATGCATTTTTCAGTCCTAAGCACAATCTAGTGAGTAAATATATGAATTGTATTTCCCTGTGAATGTATAGTGGCTAAACACTGTGCATTTAATTAAAAAACGAATACCAAAGATAAATAAAAGAATGATAGACTGAATGGATCATGTGTGCCAAACTCAAGGCCCGGGGGCCAAATCTGGCATTTTAGGTCATCAAATCTGGTAAAAAAGTCCAAAATACGTAAATTTTTATCCAAATGACCAAGTTCAGTTGTAGATATGACTCGAATACACAAACTCAATTAAACTCTGCAATATTACAACTTTCCCATGCTTTTTTCACATGACTGCAGTCATTTCGAATCTCAAATTGTTAAAGATCTAAACCCCCCCCCCCCCCCACCCAAAAAAAAAAAAATAAATAAATGGTTGCAATATCTATAAAATGCAAAAGAGAAAATCCTGCAGGGTGTAATATCTCTCAATTATTGCCTGGATCCTTACATACAGTAAGTTTTGCATGAAGGAAAAGTTTTGGGACATTTTTGAAATTGCTTGTTTTCCCGCCTTGAATCTGCGTCCCACTTAAGATCAAACTTTTGGCCCTTGAACAAAAATCAGTTTGACACCCCTGGGTTGGATGAATGAGTGAATAGACAGATCATAGTGCTCTTTGTTCTGTGTCTTAACCTAATGCTTGCAGCGCTGGAGAAAGCCTTGCTCAAATCTCTCCGGCACATTGACGACTTTCTGAGAACTCCCCTATCTGAAGAGATCGATGCTGACGCTTCCGGAGATCTGCCAGAGTCCTCCCGAAGCTTCCTTGACGGTCCTGACCTGACCCTGGCCGACTGCAATCTTCTGCCTAAACTACACATCATCAAGGTTTGTTTTGGTCGTTTCAACACTATCCATAATCTGAAGTATTCACTGTTACCTGTGTGCTCAGGTTGTGGCCAAGAAGTACCGTGGGTTTGAGATACCGGCTGACATGGTTGGGGTATGGAGGTATCTGAACAGCGCCTACCAGAAAGTGGAGTTCACCAGCACCTGCCCCGCAGACAAGGAGATCGAGTTTGCCTATTTGGATGTTGCAAAAAGAATCAAATGAACACATTGAGCACCTATTAAGAGCGATAATAAATGGTGTGAAGTAGTAGATAATGTTTTGTGAAAACCAAATTATTCTATTAACATATAATCAAACGTTTATTTCAACAAATCTTTGTAAACCATTTCTAATCATAATCTATTAATGTATGTTTGTAGGCATGTTGTGTGATTTCTGGTTTTTCAATGATCGCATGATAACTGTCATACTTTTTTTTGCGTTTTTATTCAATGAGCATTATTGAATGGTGTTTAATCAAATGGGTTCACTATGTAGTAAGAGTATCAGTACTTGTTTGGGTTACGTATTGACACTGAATGAATCCATGAGATTTTGGCAAAAAATAAAGTAAAGGCATCTTTGCTTTACGCTGTTGGAAGTTTGTCAGTAAGAGTATGTTTTATTGGGATTTAGCCATTAGTTGCAATCAGTCAAGAGTCAGACCAAATGTATACACTTAGTATTTTGGTTTTTAAATTTCACTTTTTGATTTTTTTGGGGAGGAACTTAGAGATAAAAATCCTCTTTTTTCTTATGTTAATTTTTTTTATTATTAAATATTTACTGGTCCCTTCTATAAATTCAGGCTTGTAGGTGTGTAGATTATTTCTTTTTTCTGTTGTCCTGATACTCTGTATTATCTCAGCTACACACACATGCTTTTAGACATTTGAAACATTTTCGCCCGTTTTGATGCCTTACTCCTATTTTTAGGTGTTTGGATTTTTTTTGCCTGTGTTTATGCCTTACCTTTCCTTCATTTGAGATTTTCATGCATTACTATAGCCTTACCTCAGTTTATAGGCATTTAAAATGTTTTTGCCCGTTTTGATGTCTTACTATTGCCTTACCTCCCTTTGTAGGCGAAATATTTTCACCCATTTTGATGCCTTTGTTAGGACCTCCTTTAGGTCGTTTACCCAAAGGCAACATAAACAGGATGTCAAACAGAATTAACTGTGGTTAAAATATTTACTCAAAGTTCTTAAAACTAGCAACATAATCTAAAATAACTCAACAAAACAAAAGGGAACAAAGACCCTTGCTAAACTGAACAAAAGCAGGGCAAACACTGGGCTAACCCTATACAGGGTCATTGCACCCAGCGCCCACCCTCTCATTATAAAAAGTTACAAAACACTAAATCTACATGAACACGAAAACAGGACGACCTGAAATCTCCAGTCCAAACTAAAATAAGAAACTTACAAGTGAGGAGTGAGGAGCTGAAAAACTCTCCCCACATGTTTGCTGCTGCTTGAATATTGTGCCTCTCTCTCTCTCCAGGTGTTCTCAGCTGTTTTAAACATAGCTCCGCCTCCCTCTCCACCTGATTACTAATTTGAATCAGGTTTGTTAGGTGAGGGGGAGGACGAGCAGGCTGAGAGTCTTACCTCAGTTTTTAGGTGTTTGAATTTATTTTATTTTTTTGCCTGTTTTCATGCCTTACTATAATTACTGCATTCTCACACCACTTTAAAGGGCCCATGTTACACTAAATCAACTTTTCTGTGCTTTAAACATCACAAAGTGTTATTAGGGCTTCATACACATGCCCAAAGTGTTTTTTTCATTGATTCCCCTCAATCGTTAGAGGGTGATTTGCTCCTTTCTTACTACAGGGTGAGCCCAAACACCTCGCTGCAATTTGATGACGCGTTCCCACTTTGATGACAAATTTGAGCTGTAGAAGCCGCGCCTCCAGGAAGCTCCAAATCAGCCTGTTTGTGTAGAGTTGCTCAACAAGTGACTTTACAGAGGCTAAAACTCTGGAAAACAGGTGAGCTTGGGAAAAAAATACTATTTCTACTAGTATTTAGGAGGTCTGCTAAAACTTTACTTGCAACTATAACTAAACCACATTAATTTAGTATTACTCTTGTCATTTGTCCATGAGTTTTTCAACAAAAGATCCTAAAAGAAGGTAGAGAAATACCGTACAACACATAATTAACTTTTTTTTAAATGCAATAATTTTATCGGAATAATAATAAAAAAAGTTGGGAAAAAACCCAACATGAGTATAAATTATTTTTTGCTCGACAATACACACAAGATGCAATTTTTAGTTTATGATAAAGATGTTTTCTTAGCTTTAAAAAAAAACCCCTTTTGCACTGAGGGATTCTTTTATTTTTCAACATGAGTGAGAAACATTCAGAGTTGAAGGTGAGACGGACTGTACAATAGGAGTGTGTGCTGTAGTGAGGCAGCCGTTTCAGGCTCTAAACTTTGGTACATTCTGTTCAGACGCACACAGGGTTTGGATGAGCAAAACCCGTCTTTAAACAAAACTCAGACCAAAGTGGAACCAGGAAATCTATGGGTCCATTAACAAAGCTTAATAAATCACTCAATTCTGTCACACAGCACCGAAACATGGTTACATTTCACACTATGGAAGCCCAAATGACCCAAAAATAAATAATACCAACACGCTGCTCATGTTAGTACTGATGATGAGTAATGTGACAAAAAACAATATGAATGTAATGTAAATCAAAGCGACAGAAATAAAATAAATACATCCTTCATTGAAGCATAGGCATTGTTTGCAAGTTGGTATTTAAGCGAATAATCACACAAACATGGCTTAAATATATCACTTTACCATTAAAGAACTATTTTGGTACAAAACAATTGAATTCTATAACATGTTTTTCTTCCATAACACAACATGTTACATGCTTATTCGTCATTTTTTTTCCCGAACTTTTACGATATGTGACATTATAATGAGAAAATCCATGTCTTTTTATTCAATTTTCCAATTTTAAAACCTAAACATGATCCAAATAAAGTGAATAACTGTTTAATACAATGTTTATCGTAGTTACAGACAAACTAAACTTGATTGATAGGATTTCATTAAGCTGAAGATTGTAAAGATATTTCTTTCAGAAGTTGAAACAGTTATGCTAAAATCCCACCAATTCTCGTGAAATTTTGGAGTGCTAAATTTTGAGTAATACTTGACCAGTCCGTCTGTTCATATCTTCCAAACAATCGTTGCACATTTAGTAAAGGTTCAATGAAGAAATGATGGTAAAAATGTGTGATATCCTCGCAAAAAGGGAACATTCCGGATCAGATACCGAAGTCAGTTCCATTTCAGGAACGTTCATTTCCGTGCGTACAAAAATCGGAGGCTCTATATAAACCAAATTAAAAATTAATATCAATTATAAATCAAACAAGAAGAATTGTATGTCTTTTTACTGTAAAAATAATTATTTAATTATAGTGCATATCAATAATGGGTTTGTATTGACAAGAAAGCTAATATTGTCAATAGATATGCCTATTTTTACACTATATTATAGAACATTATCCAGTTCCACATTACAGTCACATTTTTCATGATAAAATAAAAACCTAACGTTAAAATTTAAAGCCTGTACCATTGAAGTGCTAGTAACAGTAAATTAGTTTAAAAAAAAACTTACACACCTAAACTCATTGCTTAACAATAGACATTTAACTCATCTAAACAAATATTTTCTACTGTTATTTTTGAGCTTCTGTGTATTTTAATGTTTACTGTGCAACAAATACTTTGCGTGGCTGCTGAAAAACATGCTTACATTCATAGTGCAAAGGAAAAGGTTTAGCGAGAAGTCGGCTAACGAGTGTGTCTCAATACATGAAAGGAAACAAAAGTCAGAGAAAAAAAACTGTCAGAATGGATTATCGAGTAGATACCCATGCAGGATTTTCACTGTTGGAAGTTAACTTATTGACAGTTCATTTAAATTTAAGTGCGAACATTGTGAAACTAGGCTAAAATGTGGTACAAACACACAAAACGTGGAAGGCATCCAATTAAATCGTTTATAATGTTTAGTATCTCCATGTGGCCTAAGGGAGATTAGCCTGCTAGCATTTAGCCACAACTTCTAGCATGACAGCTACTACTTAAATAAGTAAAATTGCTGTATTTTCCAAAAAATGCACCAACTAAAGCACTTAAGTAGTCATATGTAGTGTTTTCTCCCAATCTGATTTTAAAATACTTTTAATATGGCTAATAGTTTGGATACGCGAATAGAAGAATTAGCTCATTTAGTTTTAGCAGTAAACCTAGTAGTAGACTGGTTTATCCTAACCTGAAACTAAACTTTGGGGGATTTACTAATACACTTCATGAATTTTAAACCAACCAACAACTGCAACAATATGAAACAGATTAAATATAGAAAAATGTGGCACATTGTCGCACTAAGATTTGTTCATTTGGATTTTTTAAAATGCGGTAGTAACTGCATAGTTGATTCACGAGGCTCTAACAATATCAAAAGTGGTTAAATTATTCAGGATTTGATGCAAACTCTATAAAGTCCATGTACAGGTAATTATTTTCTACTTGTTGGATGAAGTTTAAAAGCATTTTTAAGTTTTGTATAAGTCCCTTTTTTTTGTCACTGACGGAATGAATAGCCAGAAAAGTCCATAACGAGTTGCTTAGCATGCTAACTAATATGATTTTATTCTTATTCTGTTTTTATCAATCATTTAAAACAAATTAATTGTCAAACCTGAAAGAACTGACCTTGCACCACCATGTGTAACAGTGTATAATGTTTGTATTAAATTTTATATATTTTAAAAGGGGTTGGTGGGTCATATGTTCTGCTAGTTTTAGCTAGCAAAGCTAAAAATGCTAAATGGCCGCCACCGCTGTTTACGTCAGTGAGTTGGTGATTTTAAAATGCATGTTTGTTCAATTTTGAAGTTCCAAGTTATTGATTTGCCATTTTACAAATTGGTCAAATGTTAGGTTTGGAAACATTTTAAAGAGAGAGGAAAAAAAGCAACGTTTCATCCAATGTCCAATGAGAGGTGAGCGTGTTCCACAGAAACTGTTACTAAGATCACCATCCTTCGTGCTATATCCCTTTAACAATTGTAGCACTGGCAACAAAGACCGATTCATGTAGATTTTCATAGCTTGATTTAAAAAAATCGGGTATTTTTGAGCTAATGCTAAACCCCCTCCTTTAGCTTTCTCTACTCACCAATGATGAGGGCTACTGCAATTCAAATAAAGCTACATTTGTATGCATGTATTAAACTTCAGAAAGTAGACCTGGATCCAAGTTTGCTTCAAATTAATCACTGATGGATCAAAACAACCCACGATGCATATTATTTAGTTTTTTTTTCCACTTTTCTGTAGGTTTCTAGAGTATCTTTTTCAAAAATCCATCCAGATCTCGTAGAAAAACCCTGGACACGATTTATCGTATAAACGTAGTTACATTCGAATCTCAAGGTGTCACATCATTAGAAAAGGCCTACTTCTAGATGAAAATACTGTAACAATACCAAAACTCCCAACCGTCTAAAGGTAATGTCCACTGGAAAATTACACAGATTAAAATGTGTGAGGAATCCACTCATCTGCAGTGAAGGCAGTGTTTCGATGCGTCTTCTTCTTCTTCGATGCGTCTCAAACCATTGTTGTTGTATCCAAAACGAAAGAAATTCCTCATGATTGGTTAAATCCGTGCAGTTTCAAAAGGCAGTGTAAGGTCTTCATTCCTCTTTTCTCCATTGCTTACTAAGTAGGTGGTAAGTCTATGCAGGTGCACCCCAAACACTAATCAGGGAACCATAAGTCATGTCCTGGCTTCTAAACGGTTGGTTAGCTGTGCTACCACACCACCTAGTGTTCTGTAGTGAGGATGACTGGAAGCTAGCTACCAGCGTCTCTCAATGACCTCACTCCAGCCCAAAGGTGCTGGTCTCCTCCACAGCAGTTAGCATCTTCTCATAGAGCATTGAGAATGATGGGTATGGTGGAAGGTCCAGGCGATTAAAGCAAGTGTGAGCTCTGCAAAACAAACCAAAGCAAGAAGGCATGAGATATTGTTGTAGACATGCACAACATAAAAAATACCAAATAACATGCTTGCCAAGATGGACTTTAATTAAATACTTAGATACTAAAGCAAAAATAATATGCTGATAAAAATAAAAGTTTAAATAACAATAATAATAATCACAGAAATGATGCACCTAGCAAGTCCATTTTAATTACATTTTTATTCATCCAATCAGACACTTAAATCCATATCTGCAGGCTATCACAAAAGCTAGATATTGAAATGTATTTGATGTCAATAAAGTAGTAAAAATAATATAGATTACATTGTTTTAAAATATATGATTCACATGAACAAAAACAGATAAAACACAATTCACATTATTGACAATTAAAAACCAAACAGAAAATAAATTAAAAAAACCACAATAAATCGCAATCATTTTAGAAATCTTGGCAGCAGGTTTAGAACGCACAACCTTTGAAATAGTATACAAGCTGCTGTAAAATAGGCCCACCAGATGTAGACGCGTTTCACGCATGCATCAAAAGGCACTGAAAGAATCAGGCACTGACATGATCTTGATACAAACATCTTCTCTTTTGTTTCTCTGAACTGATCTACTTATTGGTGTGTTTTCTTGTGTTTACCTTGGCAGTGACGTGACCTTTCCCCATTTCTCCACACAAAACCTGCGCGGCCCGTTGCTACCTCGCAGTGCGGCAAAGCCCTCGTATGGTATACTTGACGTTCCGGTCACAAACTAAAAAAATCAGAAGTGATGAGGATGAGAAAGTCCCACATCAAGTGACGTAAAAAGGCACAGCGGGGCTTTAAGTCCATCAGGCGTACCTGTAGGAGCCTCAGTCTTTGCTCGTTGTTGAACCTCTCTACTGCAGCCCAGAACCAGCGGATCACAATGTGGTTGTCATGGTAACCTAAACATATACGCCGTGTTTGCATACAATAATTCAATGGTGGAAGGTAGTGGTACACGAGTACTTTGTGTACACTCAGACAAATGCAAACATTTGCTGGCTTCAATGTTAATATAACTGCACTGAATAAAAGGTGTTTTCAGTACATTTTCTGATACTTGTCTTTGTATTGTTTGTAATCCTCACCTTCCATTAACCAAACATAACAAAAGGTAAAATAAATAGTATTAAACTTTAATAAGCTTCTTTGGACTAGCTAAAGTTGTTCTTGTTCCAACTAGCTAAAGTTATTCTCGTTTGGGCTAACTGAAGTTATTCATGTTTAAACTAGCTAAAGTTGTTCTGGATTGGGCTAGCTAAAGTTGCTCTTGTTCTAACTAGCTAAAGTTGCTCTTGTTCTAACTAGCTAAAGTTGCTCTTGTTCTAACTAGCTAAAGTTGCTCTTGTTCTAACTAGCTAAAGTTGCTCTTGTTCTAACTAGCTAAAGTTGCTCTTGTTCTAACTAGCTAAAGTTGCTCTTGTTCTAACTAGCTAAAGTTGTTCTTGTTCCAACTAGCTAAAGTTGCTCTTGTTCTAACTAGCTAAAGTTGCTCTTGTTCTAACTAGCTAAAGTTGTTCTTGTTTAAACTAGCTAAAGTTGTTATTGATTGGGCTAGCTAAAGTTGCTCTTGTTCTAACTAGCTAAAGTTGCTCTTGTTCTAACTAGCTAAAGTTGTTCTTGTTTAAACTAGCTAAAGTTGTTCTTGATTGGGCTAGCCAAAGTTGCTCTTGTTCCAAAGAGCTAAAGGTATTTAGGAACTTTATGAATAAGAAGAAAGGCTACATTTCAGTTGGAACTTAAATATAATAACTTGTATAATAATTTGATTTTATGAAAAAGGTAAAGCTAATTGAGTTAGCTGAGCAACAGTCCACACCTCCTCTGTACTCTGTGTTGTTCCTCCAGTCTGACAAGTCGATCTCGGCTGTGCCGGCTATCACCAGCTCCAGCTCCCGGGCGTCAAACACAGACACCAACCTGGCATCGACCACCTTGACAACAACAGCTCATTTTACTCAGTGTCACAATGGGTTGAAATGGAGAACAGTGGAGCTTCATAGGACACTGACCTCGTAGAAGCCTCTGACCAAGCTTTCCGTCTGCTGCACCACACCTCTCTCTATCCTCCACTTCACCATTCGCTCAATGTATTCCTTCTTGTTCTTCTCGGAGACGGGAATGCTGGCTCCGCCGGGCTTCAGCTCCCGTTCAGTGATCTATGTACATATACACAAATAAGAGTCATTTCTAGATTTAGTTAAATCAACAACATCTCTCAGTCTGACCTGTCCAAACACTTCCTCGTTGACGGTGAAGGTGAGGTCCAACATGTCCTCTATGTCGTTGTCCTTCATCCACTGGAGAGACTGGTGAAACTCCTCATCCAGATACTCTAAATCACTCAGGTCGCAAGGACTACAGGGAGGAGAGTCAGAGCTCAAACACCAGGATAGTTCATACAGTCTGTGAAGATGAAGCAGTGGAGGGAAAGCCTACATGCGTAGCAGGCCTTTGTAGAAAGGTCTGGTAAAGAAGGCGTCCAGTAGGTACTGGTGGATCAGAGCCAATCCCAGAATGCGACCACTGAACCGGAACCTGGAGAACACAGGTTAAATGATAATGTGTAAACACAACAAAACATTGTTGTTCTTTGTGTGAGAACATCATCAACTCTCACCATTCGTGATGATTGTCGACAAAGGCCGACATGGGACTGATCTGAACAGTGTAGGTGTCGTTGGCAGAATACTCAAACAGACCATAATAAGGGTTGAAGAGTTCCCGCGAAACCAAGAAGAAGAACTCTCGAGAGGGTCCGCTGTAGTCCAACCTGCGACACATTCAGGGTGTACTCACACTGGCAACCAGGGCCGTTCCTAACCAGCTCTGTGCATGTGTGAAACCATGGGGGGCCATTGTCTGGCCTGGATAGGTGTGAACTGCACCACAGGGGGGTTAACGGCCCGATGGTCCTGCTAGAAGAGGTGGTCCAGAGCGGTTGGCCGCGCATGCGCACGCACAACTCGACTCGACCCGTGCGCAAAATGTGATGACGTTGGTACAGCGCGACGCTTTACGGCACGTAAACATCCGCATTCCGCAATGATAGCGGTGTCAGAAGTGCTCGTTAGCCGATGAAAAGTTCAGAGTTGGCGTTTCCTGATATATATGAACAACACCACAGAGAACTCATGGAAATGCAAATGCAAATGTGTAACATATTACTGGTATTTTGTGGACAGGACACATGTGGTTGGCTATTATATAACCCAGAAAAAAATGGAAATTGGACATTGTACTGCTGCTAATGTATAAATAATATATATATATATATATATATATGGTGTTTCAGTGTTCTGCGACACATACTCACTAACTCTGTAGAATGAAAACAAACACAGTGTTTTGGGGAGCAAAGTGTAGTGTATTAATTTATTCATCTAAATGTAACCAAAAACAGAACATCGCAAATACAAGCCCAAATAAATGAAATGTCTGAAAGAAAGGGTCATAATTTTCCAAACAAAAATCAATAAGCCAGAAATAAAGTGCAACCTTTTGCAAAATGTAACATGAACCTTAAAAACAAAACATTTAAACATTGGAAGTACAAGGATGGGAATATTATGACAGCAGAACCTGGAACAAGACTGCAAATTGTTGCAACTATTTATTTATTTTAATCTTATTTTATTTCTCTTCTTAGGTCGTGTCGTGTTAGTGCACATGTGGCAATACCAATTATCAGTATGTGGAGTCCCTGTTAGTCCTGCACAACTATAATGAATTGCTCAGAAATCTACATGTGTCCTGTTCTCAAAATACCAGTAATATGTTACACATTTGCAGCCGTAAAATGTCCCATTTCTATATTATTTGGTTTATATGGGTTAATATACCAGTAATGTGTTTATATGCATTACTGCATATAAACACATGGAATTTCTCCGATAGAACAAATATGAGCAGAGTTACGGTCATTTAAATTAACGTGATGCGTTCAGGGGCCCTGGGAAACCCAGTCCGTGAAAAGAGCACGTGTCTGGGTAAATCTTGGTTTATAGTTACCCTACGCAACAGAAAATATGAAATTAGCAGAATGTACTGTCAACAACAAACCCAGAGTCGCTTAATGGTGACGTAACGCCATACGTGTGTCATAAATTAACGTGATGATGTGTTTCTCTGTGGGAACCGAGTTGAGCTGGTGATCACGTCCGTTCTACCGTGTCAGAAAAGGGACAGGGAGGGGCTTGGAACGGCCCCAGTTGCCAGTGTAAGTACACCCTTAGACATTTAGTCTGGATCCAGTTTTTTAAAAAAGCTATTTCTTTTTTTGGGATTTATGATCACTGGGTGTCACTATAACCGACGAAGTGACTGAGTGACTTAATACCAAATGTTAGCTTGAAGAACCAAAGAACAAAAAAAAGGAACTTACGACATACCACAACATGGTGTATTAAAATCACATTGTTATGTATGACTCTAAATAAAAGTATGCTTATATGAAATTCATATCAAAACCCTTACAGGGCTATTTTACTGTAAAATAATGCTTTTTTTTTTTTAACCTTTTACAAAGTTTGTGTTCAGAAGACAAAATATAACTAAACTTATTGATCAAAGTCAAACAAAACAAAGTCCTTTGGTTCAGGGGTCCCCAACCACCTGGCCCAGAATGGTACCAGTTCAGGAACCATTTTGTACCAGGCTAGGTACTCGCCAAAACCCCCATCCATGCAAAAAATGAACAGTGTGAATGCAGGCATCACTCCAGAACTTGAATTAATTGCAGGTGCATTGCAGAGGTGAGGCGCACGCACCCCCTCATGTGTCCACAAACCCCCATCTATGTCCAGATTGAATATCCAACATACCCTTCCTCGCCCACGAAGCTGACATAGAGCTTGCTGCGCTGTAGGTCTTTCCGCGAGTAGCACATGATCTGGTTGAATGCGTCCTCCAGGAGGTGATCTCGGCGGATGATCAACCTGAGAAAGACAAGAAGGAGCTGCTAGCAGACAGCGGGACGTCAGCCATGAGACAAGGATGAACGGAGTGGCTTACTTTAGCTTCCCCGGGCCCTGGCCATAGCCTTTGGTTTCCAGTTTCCTGTAGAAGTTGCGTAGCTTGGCTTCAAAGTCTCTCTTGTAGGGTGCTGGAGCTCTGGCATTAGCTCTCTGAGTACCTACAGGGAAGTCCAAAGCACGTTTAAACAGCGAGCAGCACACCCAGAGAGATGAGCTGATAAAAAATCTACCAGGTGAGTTCTGCGGCGAGGAGACGGGCGACCCCCGGGGTGACTGGCAGTAGCTGGGGTGAAGTAAGGCATGAGGAGGCACATAGGACATGACTTCATCTTCAAACAGACTGCAAACACAAAGCGCCTGCCTTAAATAATCACTGTCACTATCAGTTGTTCACAAAGAAACTGAGAATAGATCTAAATGTACAAACTAGTGCCAAAACAGGAAAATTAGGAAACTTGAAGATGTTTGTTTTTTTACTCTGGGAACCTTTGTATTCCTCTGAGAGTGTGGAGGAACATAATACCAGCGACCTGTCCCACATGTTTTGGTTAGCTTAGCATGTAGCGGCGCGGGCTGAGTAGGCTCAAAATGTAAAGGTCAAATCATCTTATCGGGCAGATTTTTAAAATGAAGAAATGTTTCGATATCAATACATAAGAGTTACAAGTGGCCTGATAATCATCGTTCATCCCTCACCTGAGCAGCATGACAAGGTCGGCGTCTCCTGACAGCCTGGCCAATCCCGAGACTCCGTCTGTGCGGATCAGCTGCACCTTATCCCTGTCGTCAAGGAAACAGAATGCTTTCACTGTGATGTGTTAACATTTTAGGAGCAGCTAGGTAGCATAGGGTTTATATCTTAATGAACGGCGCTAACTTGAAGAAATGTCCCTTTATACGATGTTCAGTGTATTACTGATAAAAAAACAAACAAATAAAGTCAGGTCAATACATTACTGTTATTTACTAATATTAGTAAATAATAATGTATATTAAATTTAATATTTAGAAAATGATTATAGAAAATGTATTTTATATTGTAGTATTTATTTATTTTTATTATTATTACATTTCTTTCTTTCTATTCAAAGGTTGTTATTGTTTTTGTTGTTTTGTTTTGATCTTTTTTGTATTTTGTGATGTTTTACTATTATAATTCTTTTTCCATGTACTACTTAATGACTAAATAATTATTTCAAGGTATTGTTATTATTTTTATTCAAATATAATAATAATAATAATAATAATAATAATAATAATAATAATAATAATAATAACATTTGTTTTATGTTGTATTTAATTTTATGAGAAAGTATTAGTAATGATTGAATTAGTAAAACATTAGTAATTAATGTAACCATGTCGGAAATAAACTGAATAAATAAATAAATAAAAAAAAAATAAATGAGTTAGTTGAAGGTGTGTGTGTGTGTGTGTGTGTGTGTACCTCAGTGCATGGTTGCGGTTGAAGTCCTGCTGTCTCTCCTGCAAAATCTCAAAGATGTTTGGTTGCCGTAGAAACGCCACAATTTTATCATTGTAAGCTGAAATCAAAAGAGTCAGAAAAAAATGTGAATCAGAATAACAACAGGAATGCATGCAGGTACGTGTGTGTCACTGACCAACTGGCACCACATCTTGGCACTGCCCCCTGCTGGTAGAAGTGAAAGTGCTGGAAGGTCTGGGCAGAACAGGTGGACCAGCATGACGAGAATCCTCCCCGACCTATAGAAACATGAGGGAGGTTTTAAATGGTGTAAACAGTGAGAATCAACAAGAGGCTATTTTTAAACGCCAGAAGTAAGAACTTTCCCAACAATTAGGTTTGTTTAGAACTACGAGTGTGAAGGTCGTGAGGGTTTTCTGTTTCAGGATTTCCCAAGTTCGATTTTCGGGTTTACCTGTTTCTGCGTCACGTCCACGTCACTTTACAGTTTTCAATTTTGTTTTCATTCAATCATCTTTTCCTGTTTAGATGACTTCAATAGCTGACTCATCAAACTTCAATGGCTGACTCATCATGTGGCAAACATGAAACAAAAAGAGGCAAAATGTAGGGAAAAAAGAAACAAGCGGTATTTATTTGCAAAAGTTAGCTTATGACACAATCCACCATCTACACATAGCTCTAATGGGCTGTAATAGGTGACGTCCAGTCAGAAAAAGTTGTGCCAACCCCACATTTCCGAACCCCGTTGTATACCCATCACACTGCTCACACACCATTTACACTGATGTCCACCCCACACTCATTCCACTCATACATAGTCTAGCACCAGGTGTTTCCATGCAGGCAGACCTGCTAATACTGAATCATGTTTTTCTGCGGTCAGTGCCTTCTCCTCGCCTTTCTCCTCTATTTTCTGTTTCAGGTGTCTTGAAACTGATGATGGCAGTTCCTGGTCTGTGGTTCACGGCTCAACTAGTCTGAGAAACTCTGATGTTCTATCTCTCGATCCTGTTCTGTTGATCCTTCTGTCCACTAACCCCAACCAGTCGAAGCAGGTGGCTTCTGGTTCTGCTGGAGATTTATTCCTGTTAAAAGGGAGTTGTTTCTTACCACTGTCGCTAATGCTTGTTCGTGTGGATTTTGTTGGGTTTTTTCCTTCAAGAATTTTATATTTTGAAAGCGCTCCAAGATGACTTTGTTTGTAATTTGCGCTATATAAATAAAGTTGAATTGAACTGAATAATTGGTTGAAAAGTTGCCAAAAATATGATAAAAGTGTCAAAAAGAAAATAGGTAAAAAGGGGTATTTATTGGTGAAAGGTAGCTTAAGTCTGAAAAGGGGCAAAAATGGCCAAAGGAAATAGATAAAAAGGTTTTTTGGGTGAATGATAATAAAAATTAAGACAAAGAGCCACATGTTGAGTATTGCTGACTTAATAACAGCTTCTACATGGTGTCGCTGATAATGTAGTGGGCTGGTCTGGACAGAAAATGCCAGGATTGAAACATGAGATGTTTACAGTATGCAACGGAACTGTGGCAAGATTTAGTACCAAAAATAAACATGGGGGGTGAAAGTAACTATTAACTTTTACTTTGAGTACTATTTAATTAAGCTACTTTTTACTTGTACTTGAGTATTTTATGCATGAATTACTGTTGTTGGGGAGTGTGTCTGTGGATCTCACCAGGCGCCGTGGGCTGACCTCTCCAGCGCTGTGGCTGCGTTGGCGGGTCAGGTGCTGCCTGTGGGTCAGGAGGCTCGGGGGACGAGTGCTTTGGACGGGCAGCCGGGGGTCAATGAAGGTGGTGGCGCGGCAGTTGTGGTCCACGAAGAAAGGCTGTAAACACACACACACGCTGTAGTGTTTCTCACTCATTGATCAGAAAGGCGGACCGCACCTTTCCCATGTGGTCGTGCTTCATCTCCCAGCCTCGGGGGAGCTCCAGTTGTTTGTTGGCGAACATGTTGAGGAAGGCCACCAGGTCCCTGTTGTGCTGGTAGCGTTCATAGTGCTGAGCATCCCGACGCATCTTACTGATCATATGCTTCAAACACGTGTTGGTGGTGAACATGCGGTAGGCACTCTGAAACAGGTCAAACACGAGAGAATCACGGAAACATTTCCCCAATTACATATAAATTACAATTTTTCATGTTTTATCTCCAGAATGTCAATTAGAGTTACGTTTTTAATTACCTATGTTCAATTACAATAAAATTACTATTACAGTCACCACCATTTTTTCCCCAATTACAATTATTACAATTATTTTTTATCAATTACTAAAGTTCAAGCCCAAAATTATATTTTCTTTTTTTGTAAAATGTGGGAAAACTTGATATGAAACATATTTTGATAATTAACTACATAAGTGTAGAACTGTACATAGAACTGTAACATGGTTTCCCAGTTTAGCGCTAAATTATAATTGACAATTTTTCTAGAATTTTCATTGCAATTACAATGACAAAGTCAATAATCCAAACTCAATCACAATTTAATTACGACTACAACAGCAACAGACTTTAAAAATTACAATTACAGTTATAATTGTAAGGAAGAGGAGACACGTACAGGGTTGGAATGCAGCACAGTGAAGAAGTCGGGGCTGGTGAGAAACTTGGCGCTCGGCGACTGGAGCAGAAGCGTGAGACGGGACCTGGAACTGGACTGAGTCACGCTGTTGTCCCTACGCAACTCTGCAACACACACACACATCATAAACGCATGCACACACACACACTCACACACACACATCGTCATAAAAGCCAGTGAATGTATTAATAAATTAATTTACAGTCTTTGTTTAGTTGCAGCTTCTTACCAGGGATGGGGGGCATGTCGGTTTCATCTGCTGGCAGTTCATTGGCTGGCTGCTCCTCTGGTCTGCCATCATTGGTTATCGTCCTGCGTATGCTCTGATACCTGCAGGGAAATGGGCAAGGGTTGGGGTCAATTATCTATGTAATTGTGTAATTGGTAATTAATGAAAATTCTATAAAAACTGTCATTTACAATGTAATTAAATGCTAAACTGGGGAACCATATTACAGTTCTTTGCACAGTTTTACACATATGTACGTAAAAATTAATAAAATATGTTTCATATCAAACTTTTCCTTATTTTACCATTAAAAAAAAAAAAAAAAAGGGGTGCACTGACACAAAAAAGCTCAGACACCCACACCAAAAATATTAATACCAATATTTTCATTGATTAGGAAGCTGAGCAAGGTAACCAATAGATAGCAAAGAAATTCGAGGATTTTATTATTTTACAGATGTTTTAAAAATAAGAGGAAGGTTAACTTTTATGGGCTTATTTATTAATGGCTCAATAATTGTAATGGAAGTTTATTAATTGAGAACGTAATTGTAATTGACTTCCAGGGGGAAAATAATAATTGCAAATCAAATTCTAATTAGAAAAAATGCTGGTCAATGTAATCATAATTGCGTTGTAATCGAGCATGGATAATTGAAGATGTAATTGTAATTTAAAAATGTAACTGACTCCAACCAATCTGGTATAAATGAAGATGATAATAGATTAGAATATTACTTTAGTTCTCATGAAAGCCAATCGTGTCACAGTGATGTAGTGTTACATACATGACACATAGTCATAGGTAGGTTTATTCTGTGTAAGACACAAAAATTTCAAAAAAAATATGAAAATAAATTTTAAAAAGTCTAATATTTTTTATTTATTTCCATCTGTTATTTAAATTAGTTTAAAAACCAGGACTGTGTCACTTAGTGGCCAAACGGTTTTGTTTAATGCTGAGAAAAGTAAAGGCTGAATGACTTTAAACAGTTTATTGACGTTAGAGTTTTTATTGCACCTAATTTTTAAAGTTAAATTCAAGCAGTCCTTTGGTTATTTTTAATATGCAAATTAAAAGACATTTACTGTGTTAAAAGTAAACGGGAATAGGAATGGTAGAGCTTTCAAACCTGCGGTTGAGCTGCTCCATCTGCTGGATGGAGCTGGACCTTTGGAGCGTCTGCGGGGCGGGAGGGGCCGTCGGTCGCTGCCACGTCGTCGTTCTGTTCACGTGGTCCACGTAAAAGATTCGACCGTGGCTGTCAATGCGAGCCTCCCAATCTGCATTGGCATCAAATATGGTAAACAAACAAAAATGTGAGCAAATGTGAAAAAATGATGTATTCTGCTCTTAACGTTTCCAAAATTTCAGTCATCATTTTTCTACAGTCCCATTTTGTAAAAAAAATCATGAGAGAATCGTATCGTGAACCCAGTATCGTGAATCGAATCGTATCGGGATTTGAGTGTCTCGTTACATCCCTACACAAAAGTATAAAATTAATTAATTAATTCCAGTAGGTTCATTTTGTCTTCTTTTTAAAAAATATGTTATGGTTTCATTTTTTCAGGCAACTTTTTTTCAGGAAATGTACTTTGATCTCCTGACACGTTTCGACTGTCAACTGCCAGTCTTCTTCAGAGGCGTCTGCTGATCGCTTTGATGTTTTATTGACTTCTGCGCAATAAGTCCAGCAATTTCAATTTGTCTTTTCCTTAAATAATATGTTACGGTTTCATTCATTTAGACAACATATTTTCAGGAACTTGCTGTAATTATTACGAGAAGAAGAAGACGTCAAGAGGATGCTGAAAAAAAACTCACTAGGTGGCAGTGGTTCGTCGACTCTCTGGTAGCGGCTGATGTCGTGGCGAACAGACGGCAGCGAGCGGACAGACTGGTGTCCGTTTACCTGAGCAGTGGCACCTGAATCCAAATATAGTAACAAAAATTATGTCAAAAAAAATGTAATGTTCAAATTATTTTTGTTAACTGTATAGTAAGAAAATTCAATAATGATTTATATACATGAAATAGATACATGTACATAATACAATTTTTAAAAATTAAATGTTTGAACAAAAATTAAATGGAAATAACCAATAAAATACATAAATAATATTAATCCATAAAAAAAGATGTATTTTGTATTTTAAAAAAAATTAGAAATCTAATAATGAAAAGAAAAATGTATACATTATTTTCAAATATCTACTTTAAGATTAGAAATACAGTCAAAAATCGAATTTTAAAAAAAGTTCACATTTTACTGTATATCTAACATATGAGCAACCTTAAAGATTAACGAAACCCCTGCTTTCTACTGACCTGCCACTAGGAGGGAAATTAAAAAAAATGCTTTGATTATGGGCGGGGCTCCTGGAGTAGCCCCGCCCAGTCTACATTATAAAATTTTCAATGGACAATCTATGCTATGACAACATAACAAGCTAATCATTAGTCATAATACCTGTGTATTTACTCTCCTCTCAATCCAACCTACTCACCACAGATTGTAGAGCCCACAGGTGCTAGTTTTTATAAAAGGGGCGGGGCAAACAGTGCTTGTTTGTAATGCAAGATGGTCCCAAAACATCACATGATCTTGTTCTCAGCCAGTAGCAAAAATCAATTGTTATAGCCTGGTTTCAACCCATAGAGGGCAGTCACTCTGATATTTTACAACTAAATATGCCAAACTGGAAAACTTTGACTACAATGTTGAGAGTTGGACCAGGATCAATTGACAGCACTACTTCATACCCAAAAACATTTGTATTCAGCAGAAATAAAATGGTTTTGGGGCTAAGTTGCTCTTTAATCATCATCTCACCTAGCTCGCTATCCGCCCCTGCCGTGGCCCCCTCCCCCCTCTCCGGGCTCTGTGATGCTGCTGCAGGGGTCTGCACTGAACGCCTCCTCCACACGTCCCCACCTTTGTCTCCCTGCTGCTCTGACCTGTTGTCACCTTCGGCTCCTGTAATCAATGCCCAAATGTACCTTTTGAATTAAATGTGTAGTTTCACATCATAACAATATTACGTTACGCATTAAGGATAAGAGTTTTTTTGTTTTTTACGGGAATATGCTTTGTAAATGCATTTTAGGACCAATGCAGGACTGCTTAGGTTTGCAGCACTTCTTTATCTCAATTTGGAACATTTTGAATATTTTACAATCTTGTTAACAGTAGGTTGTAGTACCACGTACCAGCCATGGGTAGCGCTCTTCCTCCACCGCTGTCGACCAAAGCAGACGCTTCTGCGCTTGGACCGTTGGCCTCACTGCTTGATGACTCCGCCCCTTCTTCCTCCGCCTTTGGAGCTACTCCTTTACTCGTGTCCACTTCCTGGACATGAAAAGACGATGGTTTTGAAGCTTCCAATTCTAAGCTAACATTACATGTAAGGTCTACCACACACTGATATGTTAAGGTTTCATTTATGTGTTTTTCAGGAAATTGACTTTGATCTCCTGACATATTTCAACTGTGACCTGTCAGTCTTCTTCAAAAGCATCTGCTGATTGCTTTCATGTTTCCTTGACTTCTGCGTAATAATTCCAGTAAGTTCTTTTTAACTAATATGTTAAGGTTTAATTTATTCAAACAACTGTTTTTCAGGAAATTTACTTTGATCTCCTGACATGTTTTGACTGTCAACTGCCATTGTTGAAAAATATCTGCTGATCGCTTTGATGTTCCCTTGACATCCGCGTAAAAAGACGTCAGGAGATCAAAGTCAATTTCCTGAAAAACAGTTGTCTGAATAAATGAAACTTTCAAATATTATTCAAGAAGAAAGAAAAAATAACTTGCTGGAATTCTTTCTACCACACGCTATTACAGCGATGATTGTCTTGATTTATCGGTGGTTTACCTGAATGGGTGAGAGAGGACCAAGCGATGCGGTGCAGACCACCTCCTGATTTGCATCCATGCCATTGGTCCGGTCCATACAGGTGCATTCTCCCACTTCTGCTCCAGCAATTGCTGCCCCCTCCTCTCCTGTCGCCTGAGACGAGCTCCCAGCATGCACCTGTGCTGCTCCGACCAATGCATCAGCAGCCTCTGCACTCACCACTGCTACCGATGACGCTGAGGATCTATTTTGGGGTGCATGTCCAGCCAAATGTTCTGTAACCACTGCTCCGTCACCTGCAAGTGGTGCTGCTTCTCCTGCCTCCTCATTCATTTGTTGTGACTCAGCCGATCGCCACGATGACTCAGCACTTTGTAGTGTCCTGATCTCCAGTGATTGGTCCCTGTTTTGCTCCTCCTCTTCGTCCGAGTCTATGTGCAGCATAGCGTTGAGTCGCGTGTCTGTGGGGAAGCTGGAGCGCAGCTTGGGCAAAGGGCCCGGTAGGAGGCGCTCCCCGGGGCTCCTGGGGGCCTCTATGGTATCCAGGTAGTCGTTGAGCGACACCTGACGATGAGTGTGGCCGCCGACGGCAGAAGGAAGCAGATTGTCGTCGTCAACCTGCCCCGGGTCCCTCCATACGCTGTTGCTGCCATAGTAACAGGCACCGTTGATTAAGGAGCTGTCGTCTGAACCTGTGGGAGAAGGTCCGCGTGCGACTCGAGAGGTCGAGGAAGGGTGAGGAAGATCTTCATCATCCGAGGGACTGCCGGGGTCGCCATTCACTGCCCCGCCCAACATGGCGCCCATTGCATCCGGAGAGACTTCTGAGGAAACAGTGATAATGTCATTCTGCCACACTGAATAAATAGGAAATTAATTAGTGTTTCAAGGAAGTATAAAAACATTTGGACGAGTTCATGGTGCAGTTTTGTTTGGCTTCAGAAGTTTTCTCTAACACTAGTTTCGGTAACACTTTACTTGACGTTTTATACATAAAGGCTGACATTACACTGTCATTATCTGTCAATAAGTGCTGTAAGCTAAACTATGACACCTTTGGAGCTATGTTGGCATTTTTTGGGTTAGGTGGAGAGATCTAGTGAGGCTAAGGTTAGGGTTAGGGTAACAAAAGACACTTAATTACAGCCTTCATGACACCTTATTCATACTAATGACAGGTGTTATGTCATATTAATGACAGCGTAATGTATGTATATATATTATATTATATTAATATTATATATATATTATATTATGTATAAAACTTAACTAAAGTATAACCGAAGTTTCCAGTTAGATTGATTGAATGGTGATCAAGCCAATCACAGCCAGCCATTTTACGAAGCCACTGTTTCGAGAAGGTAAACAAAGAGTTAACAGTGACAAGTAATGAGTAACAGCTAACAAAAGATGGTCCAAAAGTGGTAAAAACATGGCAAGAAAACAATGAAAATTGACTAAAATGGGCCAAAAGCAAAACAGACTAAATGGGCCAAAAGCAGTGGCAAAAAATGTACAAAAAAGAGGAAACAGGTGGTATGTAATGGCAAATAGTTGCTTAAATGAGCAAAATGTGGCAAACAATAGTGAAAAAGGGCTAAAATTTGGAACAAAAAGAGGCAAAATGCAGGGAAAAAGGAACACATGGTCAACAAATGGTTAAAAGTGTCAAAACAACTTGCAAAAATGAAAAAAAAAAAAAAATAGGAAAAAGGGATATTTATTGGCAAAAGGAAGCTAAAATCAGAAAAAACAAAATGTTTTGGAAAAGTGGCAAAATGAAAAAGGTAAAAATGGGTTAAAAAGTTTAAGGTTTTCTGGGGAATAATAATTAAAATGAAGACAAAGAGCCACATGTTGAGCATCACTGACTTAAGCTTTTTCATGGTTTTAGTAAATAATTGAATAAACTAAATTGGGAGTTGACGGTTGCCCTACCCTTAGAACACCCTCACTTTTAAAATGGCTCCACCCCTGACTGTCTCACAGCTGTTTTTTACAGTGTAAGTGAATGTTGGCTTGTCACCTTCATGTCCAGTGGAAGTGATGTCCACTCTGAACAGCAGCTGCCCGCTCACATGATCTGTGGGGAGGCGACGACAAAGGCTGTAGCTCACTGGATGATCCCTGTAAGCACACAGACAAACGATAGATGGAAGTTACAATATCTGATGAATAAAGCTGATCAGAATGTGTTGGTATGGTGGCAATACGATTACTGCACTAAGTGTTAGTGATGTTCTCAGTTGTAGGTCGATGCTTCAATGCTGAGCTGATCAGAACTCATTGACTGGCATTAATTGAAGAAGATGGAGTTACTGTCGTTAAGTGGTGAAGCTTAAATGGCAGCTGATGCGTCTGAGTGCTTATTGGAGCAATAAAATCACTCCGTTCAGGCGTCTCCAAGTCATTAGCAGGTCATGAGGACATTTGTAAGGTTAGCGAACCTGCAGCTGTGCCTAATGACAAAATCAAGTAAAATTATATATACCTAAGCAATTTGGCACCCTAGGCAAGGTTAGGTGGTTCTCTTTTACATCACGGTAAATTCCACTCCCAATTCAAATACCAGGAACCTGCATATCTTTGTCTTTGACCATTTATTCTATTATATTTATTATATAAAAAGAACTAATCATAGAAATTTAAGTCATAAATAAATGTAACAAATAAAATAAACGCATTCTAAATAAAATTTAAAAACTGCAAACAAGTGACTTCATATACACAAAATGAATAGGGCACAGCACAAATTAAGATTTTATAAAAAACAGTATTAACACAACAATTCAGAATAATTGCACAAAATAACAATATTACTATTTCTTTTTTTAAACAGAGACCTTGAGTATTTTTGCACAAGAACAAACATTTACTGCCATTTATAGGCTTTAATGGCATATTTTATTGACCCTTCATAAAAGGGGTGTGAAACATGTCATCTGCAGGTCAATTCAACTGTTAATTTACAAATGTATTAAAGTGCATAAATCATATATAACAAATGTAAATTACATTCCTACTTTGTACAATGTACACTGGGAACTGCAGTTTTTAATTAAAGTACAAGTAAACAGAACAGGGTGTGGTTGTTGTTTGTTTTATTGTATTTATTTATTTAATTTTGTTTTTTTTGTTATATTATTATTTTATAAGCTTTGCAATGTAGTTACATTAATGTGGCCTTGTTTTTTTTTTAAAAAAAAAAACAAATAATACCAACTACTTTTAATATAAGAATGCTAAAAGATAAGAAGAATACACTCTTTTCTTCCTCCATGTGTGGCGCGCCCTTAGCATTAGCCTTTACTTATTAGCCATGTGCCATTGTCCTTATTTTAACTTGTGTCTGTGTGATTTGTACAAAATGGGTGTTTTATTCATTTTTTTTTTTTTTTTACTTTGTAAAAATTGTATTGTATAAAAAGCGCTTTTTATAAATAAAGTTTGATTTGATCTGATTTGATATAGGGACTCACTCGGCCATCGGCCCCTCCAGAAGCCTCTGAACAGGGAGGATCAGCTGACCCAGGAAGCGCTTGATGATTGGTCGGCTCTTGGAAAACTTATCCTTCACCTCGATCTCCAGCACGTCAGTCATCAGAGCCACAAAGGTGTACTTCTAAGAGAACCGGTGATGAGAAGATTAAGACGAGGCTTCCCGACCAACAAAACCATATATTTGAGTTTGCCGACCTCGCCGTGCCACACAGGGTTGATGGTGTTAGCAATGATGGACGATCGTCTTTCCTGGCCATGGTGGGTGAACTTGGGAAGGCCGCTTCGCTTCCCAGGCTGGATAGACATCTTAAGGTAGGGGTCAGGGTTGAAGAACATGCCCTTCTTTAGGCCTGACGCCCGAATGTCTGAAAAATAAAAAACTGAACTAGTGAGAAACTGTTCAAACTTTAGAGCAATCTGGGAATAAATCCTTTGACTCACCTGAAAGTGTAAAACTGACAAGTTTGCGACAGTGGTCACTTCCTGTTTGGTCGTCGATTTGACCTTCACCGCTCACCTGAGCAAAAAAAAACGACAACGCAGCAACATTTTTACAAGAAATCTAGAATTTAATCCTATTGTCAGGCAAGTTTGGATGAAAACAGAAAATACAGGAAACACTACGAGTTAGAAACGTACCAGCACTCCAGGGTTCTTGACAGTAATGCAGGGTGTCGATGCTCTTAATGCTCCACTGACACCGTGATAGTATTTAAAGCAGATCTTTGTCTCAGCTGTGGTGAGAGCACACACAAATGTACCACTTTAAAGACAATTCAGATTTTTCCAATTCTATTTTGGACCACTGGAAGGTGATTGTGTGTTGATAGCATTATGCCTTCATCATGCATATTGTACTAATAATCAACATTTACATGTGCTGTCAATTTTTCACATTTATAAATTAAAAACTTGGCATTCAAGCCATTAACCATTAATGTTCCCCAAACTGCCATATTGGCAATAAAGTTACAATGCGTAGTTTAGAGACCTCCTCGACAAACTACAGCAACATTTCACGCTAACTAATGAGTTAGCAACACTTTTCTCCAAATTCATTACTTCTCACCATGTTTTTACTTAGTGGGTTCTAGACAGGACATCCACAACTGATCCATAAGCCTGACAATGTTGCTTTAACAGTAAAATGTTTGAGATTTTAAATGATATTGTTAAGAGTACAATATTTTGCTACTGTAGCTGTCATGCTAACGGCTATACTGAAATGGCAGCTACAGTCACTCATGCACTCTCTCTTTCCCCCTGTGTTTACCTTACAAGTAGGCTACTAAATGTAAATACATTAAGCAGAATTACATTTATAATTGAAATGCACAAAAAAGTTTAAACAAAAAAACCTATGACTTTACTACCAAGTCGTGATATCTTAATAAAAGTGATTACTTCATCTCGAGGCGTGCTCCAGTTGTATGGCGTAAACAGTAATATGATTATGTGAATGGACTCCGCTTACGCTCCATTAGGTAGGGGCCCGGTTCCAGCCTCCACACGATCTGTCCCCTCTGGGTGCCGTTCACTCCACGGTTCTTGGAGTCCCAAACATTGGCCACGCAGGTCTCACCTAGCAAAACAAAAACGAGCCATCAGAAGGTTGAACAAGCTATTATTATTCTTGTTGGGAGACACAATTTTGATGTGAAGGTTTAGTGATTATGCAGTCATTGATGTAATAATGATAGCCTTATGGAGAAAATATGCTAAAAGTAACAGCCCGACAACTTCAGTTGAACTTTTCACGTGTAGTTTGTCCCGGGCCAGATGGCATCCATTTTTGAACCATTCCAGTCAACAGACAAATGCTGAACGTCTTCTTTCTCCTTATATACAGGTATATATATATCTATGCTTTACAGACTTCAGTTCCGTGAAGTCAACTGTAACATCTTTCAATTTACGGAGCCTTTTCAGAGGGGTAAAACTCACATTTTGGAGCTTAACCATGGTTAAAATGGGTTACATTGTTCTCTGTTTCCATAAAGGAATTGGATATAACATCGCACCTATCAACCCATGTTTCAGATCAGTGGTTCCAGTGGGAAAATGTGGCATCAGGTCATCAACAACACCTTTCAGGGCATTAATAAGAACCATAAAAAAAGGAATAATAAAAACTGAGACATTTCTCAGACAGCGAAGAGAGGGAAAAGAGCTGCCGGCAGTCAGACTGGAAACAGTCTCATCCCCAGGGAGGTGAACCTGATAAATCACCCTCTACTAGTTGGGTCAATAGAAGTAGAAGGACTGCAGAGATGAAAGACATGAGAGCTCAGTTTCCCCCATAACAGAGGATTTACCTATGATAACACAAGTTCTCTACATTTAGAGGTGACCTTAGAGTTTATACAACAGTGTCTTATTGATTGGCTACTTGTTCACACCTCAGATTTGCAAATGCAGAGAAATATCGTGGCGATCAGATACTTGTAGACAGAATGGGCCGATGTTTAGTGTGAGGCTTGGACAGAGGTGACAAGTAACAAAGTACAAATACTTTGATACTGTACCTAAGTAGTTTTTTCTGGCATCTGTACTGTACTTGAGTGTTTATTTTTTGGCAATTTTTTACTTTTGTTGTATTGTATTGGTTTATTTGAAAGGGGACAGTGCAATTTCATATAACCTATGAACAAACATGGTTAAAAAAAAGCCAGAATTAGCCAGGAGGCTATTTTTCATCTGTAGTCCCCTGGCCAAGATGTAAAAAGGCAATAAAATACAAGCATGACAATACATGTACAAGTCAATAACAACAATGACAGTACCAGTTACAATATTAAAACACACAAAAAAAACCTGTTACAATATTAAAACACACAAAAAGCACGTTTTACTCCTTACTTTTTTAAACAAATATCTGTACTTTCTACTCCTTATATTTTAAAAAAGAGCTTGTTACTTTAAAGACCTTTGAAGCAGACGTCATGACGTAAAAAGACGCAACATTTTGGTAGTTTGAGCTTTTTTCTGTTATGCAGGTAACACAGTTTAATGGTTAACAAGTTTTTCAGATATGTTAAATCAAAGCTGATTGCTGATTTAAAAACCCTGTCTTAGACTGTGCAAGTAACCCCACCACGCTAATATATTGTTTCATTCGACGCAAAACTCTTGCCTTTAGATACAATTTATGACAGATAACTTAAAACAAAGATAGTTTTAGAGAAAGACTAACAAATTAGCCCGTGAAAAATATCAGGGTGTGAAATTTGAGAAGTGCAATAATGTCCTACTATTGTCTTTACAGAGTCAGCAACACTTTTCATCATCATGGTAACCTGCAGCTGCTTTCTCAACCCCCTCCTCTCTCCTCCTCACATACACATGTGCATATACACAATCCATTAGGTGGTTAATGCAGCAACACTAAGGACTGATGTAATGCTCTAACCTTGGGATGAGTTACAAACCCCTACAATAGCATCCTCCTCTCACTGCCCTACAGCAGTGTAACCGACTCTCCATTGGATCTGAGAACGTTTGCCCACGTCAAAAGTATCAGGCCATAAGGTAAAGGTAAAGGTAGAGAGCTTTCTCCAGTAAAGGTAACAGGTATTTTTTTGTGTTGATCTGTAAAATTGTGCCAAAACCTGACAAACACAAAAACCCAACAATTCACAAACAAACTCAGTGTGGTTTGCAAATACAAAACATCATTCACAAACTGATTTCGTTTTGCAAATAAGACACATACCAATCAAACAAAGGACGGCACGCTTCAGAAACATTTACAACATGTTTTACCCATAGAAAGATACATTTCTTCAATTACAAAAAATGTCCTCTAAAACAAAACAAAAAAAAAGTTTTACAAGAAGAAAAAAACTCTCACGTGACTTTTAAAGCAATTTTACCATTGTCATGCAACTTTTGGCTAAAATTTTCCGCATTGCAGATCCACACACAAATATCCTGTTTTACACGTGACGGAAATTTTTTTGTCATCAAAGACGTGTGTAAAATGTGCTGTATTTGTTTGATATATACGTTACGTTCGTTTGTGAATGTATTTGTAAACCACACTAAGTTTGTTTGTGAATCACTGGGTGTGAATAAAACATGTTTTGTGTGTTTGTGAGGTTTTTGATTTAGAGTCCATAGACCTAATGCTCGAGGGTGTGCGGGTGCACTTTCTCACCGATGTGGTAAAGCCCGATCCAGTCTGTGGCATCCACCTCCTCCTTGATGTCCCAAGAAATAACTAGGTGGCCATGGCCTAGAGTTAGCTGGTACATTGAGGCTGTTAGAGAAGAGCGGCTTTCTGAAGTCACCAAATCTGTGTCGCTATTGGCTCGCTGCAGCCCCAACCCTGCGGCTTCGGGCTGGTTTCCTGATGAAAGAGGAGGCGGGGACGTGGGGGCAGTGGTGGATCCAGAGCTGGACGATCCAACCGATGCCTGCGCCGAAAGGCTGCGGAGATTGTCAGGTCCGATAGTGTATGGCCTAGAGTGAGGGGTGCGCCGGCGCACCGCCAGTAGGTGGTCTCGGGCGCTGCCATTTGGGGATGATGATGAGGATGAAGATGAGGCAGTGGCTGCTGTCGCCATTAGAACAGGGGAGCTCAAAAATGGAGGAGGTGAGAAACGAGGGAGTGAGGAGGACAGCTGGTGGTGGTTATGGTGGTGTTGGTGGTGTGAAACGTGGGACTGGGAATGAGGATGGCGATGATGATGATGATGATGATGATGGTGATGATGGTGAGGGGAGGATGGGGCAGAGGATGTGGAAGGTGAGGTTGGTTGGGGGCGGGGACGAGGGGGGAGGACGGCGGTTGCAAGGGAGGGTCGAATGGTGGAGGCCAAGAAGGAGAAGCCAAGGAAAGAAAACAAAAAGTGAGGGCGTTAATGGGGGTAACGCAAGAAAACAAAGTTTTACTTTAGCTTCAATAAGCTAATGAAACAAAACAGGAGGTTAAGGAAAAGTTAAAGAGGGTGGAACGAGCTTTGGGTTGGCTGAACCAAAGGAAAGGTCATTTCTATGGCCAACACTTTGGTGGTGCTAGTTCTAGCAATCTGTTGAGCAAGGCACTTCACAGTCCATTAATTTCACTCATCGTCATTGAAAAGCTCATAAAAAAAATTGAAGAAAACTTCATAAGTCGTTGGTATTAGCTGGGCATGTTGATATTGTCTCTCATATAACTGTATTTGAATGGTCCATTCTGACGACTGAAGAAGAATCAACACATATTAGTGTCTATGAAGTCCTCATAGAGATCATATCAAGTCAACACTTTGTCAATCCAAGTCCTCGTCACGACAGCTAATACGATGGATTTGGGAAATGGGCAAATAGAGAATCCCAGGGTAAAAAAAGACGAAGTGCAGTACAGAATCCTTTTGTCTGTCAGTCCAGGGAGGATAGGTTGAGGACAGGGTAATCCTTCGATCCACAGGGTAGAGAGGGGTCAAGGGAAGTGGAGACCTAGTCGAGAGGGAAACAGAAAAGGCAAAGTGAGTAAAAGGGAAAGGCAAGGAGAGTAACCAAAAGGTTATGTTCGGTATGTTATGGTAATGCTTGGGTACCGAAACAAGATGTGAAGGTTCACAGATATTTCAGTCGTTTTGAGTAGTAGCTGAGTTGAGGCAACGAGACATGTGAAAAAAAACAACTTCAAGTTCAGTTGCTACGAGAATCAAGCGATACTAGAATCAAGGACATAGCTAGGAAAGGGAAAATTTGCCATTCCTCGGTGGACCTCAGCTCTGGATAAGTGAACTCAACTGATAAATAATTTTTCAAAAGATACACAACCCTGTAGACAACCAATAACAAAAACCCCAAGTATTGTATAGGGCCTCCAATTTTTCTTTTCAAATTTTTCTCTAATCGGTCGTACCCAGTACTCATTTCCATAGTCTGGGGAGAGTGGCATTGAAGCTCGCCTAGAATTGTAAGAAAAAACATATTCTGCAATATATTGCAATATTTCATTGTGCGATAATTGTATCGATCCAAAAAACATCCAAATCGATTTTTTTAAATCATACTTTTTTAACAAAAAAAAACATTTCATGTCGCTAACACTAGTACAGCACGTAAAACACCGGTCACTAGGTGCTGGCAATGCTTTTTAGCTTTATTTTCATAGAACATACTTGGCACTTTAATAGATGTACTGTATGTGGTTAGTTTGTATGAAAAATAATTTACCAGAAACAGAATCTGTTGTAGAAGCTAAAGTTAAACTTTTTTTAAAAAAATGTAATTTACAGTTTGATAAACATACCACTTGTTTTTTATGTTAGTGCTTGAATTACAAATGGCTACCATTTACTTGTTCTCATAAGTTTTAAAAAATGAAATCATTTGAATGTCATGCAATTTTACACTTGAAAGGGTGAAATTTGTAATTATTGGTATTGATATCGCTATATATTTCTTCATACACCTGTGTTTTGATGTTAAACCAAGACTAGGGTTGGCTTTTCCTTCTGATTCCTCTATTATTTATTGGTCTCCATCTTCCCAATCCACTCCCTCTTTCTGTGAGCTGTTGTGCACCTACGCCTCTCTCTCCGTCAGCAGCAGAGCTCGTTTAGACGTCTCTGGGGACGACGAGGAGTGAGTGCACATCCGTTCTGTCTGAGAACATGAGAGAGAAGGTTTGAGAAGATGGGAAGGGGAGGGGGGGGGGAACGTGCAGGTATGGGTAGGTTTGATGTGGGGGCTGTTCTTTGCGAAAGCATTGTCTCCATGACAACTAAAGGAAGCTGGGTGACGGTGGAAAAGACTAAAACTTAACATGTTGTGTATGACCTTCACGTCAGTGGATATTTTTATCGCTTTATCTACCGATAACTTCCACAAGTCATCTTTTTAATTATTATTCTTCAGTAGTCACTAAACTAGTTACACCCTCCAGCCCCTGGTCCTGCACCACTCCCCGACCAGTAGCCTCTATGTTGACACATGCTAATATTTACTCCATAATCTGTCATGTTTGTGTTAATACAGTTGTTGTGTCACCTCTTGACAAATAACTTATATAAAGTAGTTACTTACTGGGAGCCCAGTTTAATTTACTGTAACTCCCAACTTCACATGTCACAGGTCCCCTACAAAGACGGACAAATATTTGTGTCCCTTGAAACTAATCAAAAACACACACGTGTCCTTGATCCAGCCACGGGATTAAAAGAGAGAACGGGGCAGAGGGATTTCATGCTGTCTCTAATCCAAAGCTTTACCGCACTGCTTCAACCAGCAGCTGGAGCCCCGCCTCCCTGTGGGGCGTCCATCCAGCTGCCCGACAAAAATCATCTCATCCCATTTAATAAGGAAGAACAAAAAAATGAATTTGTTTGACAGATTGAAACTTTCAGATAGCTCTTCCTCCATAATGAACCCCCGATACACCAAAAGTTGGTGATGAAGGTGCACCATTAAAAACTGTACCTTCAGTTTCTCTTTGTCATACACTTTCCAAAGAATTTACCACTAAAATATTAATATACACATGAAATAGGTCAAATAGGAGGATGTGTGTGTGCACTGTAGTAACAGGACTCACAACAAGCCCTACTGTAATCTAATCATTTAACATTCAGCTTGACATTTAGATAATAATAGCAAACCTGTGACCAAACCTTCTACTACCAGCACGCGCCTCACTGAAGGACTTTGACCTGACGCAGCCTACACACAAACACTCCATGTTAACTATAATAGTCACAAAGCTGCTAGCCGCACGCTAACCACCTGTCAGTAACTGCTTTCAAAGTCGCTGCAAGGAATTATCAAAGTCATAGTACTTTTATCAATGTTTCATTTCTTTTACTTTGTGTTTCAAATGCACATGGCTCCGTGCTAGCGGCTACGAGCTAAGCTACCCGTTAAACCGCAAACTAAACAAGAAGCTTAGCTTGTAGTTAAAGTGATGCTCAACCCAAATTACAAACACAGCTCAACTGAAAGACTATGATCTGTAACCTTTACATCATCTAAAGTGCATCAGGGTAACGGGTTGTGTGTTACTTTAAGCACCACATGCCTTAATGAGATTTGACACATTTTCTTGGTGAAAAGATGAAAAAATGGCACTTATATGTATAATTAGATATTTAAATTATGAGGTCTTTTAATCTCTCGCATTTAAGACTGTTTTTCAATGCATGTCGTGTACCTAGCTATAGCCTAGCTTACAAGCTAAGCTGGTAGCGCCAAAATATGGACAACACAATTATTCAAACACTCACTCTTTAAAAGTGCACATACTGTATGTTTTGACATATTTTGATTGGCAAAAATCTTACATTTTGCATTCTCACTGACATAAAAACTCTATATAGCCAAGCCAACATATGCATAATCAATCAGTAGAAGAAAAAGCGGTTGAAAATAATAAATTTTTAAGAAAGGCAAGGGCTTTTTAAGGGAAAACAAAAAAAAAAGTTGGATCTATTTGAAGTTATATACAAGCCTGTAAGGATAATATCTGTTCTCTGTGAATATAACAGCTTCAGAGCTGCTGCTGCTGGTTAGACTGGCTGACTAAATATATCCAGGCCCAGTGAAAACAGACTGAGGCAGTGAAATCAATACACGCCAGTACAGTGTGTGTATTTTCAAGTCCAACACACACAAGCTGAATTTGATTTGGTTCCACATTCATCCTTAAATAACTCTATTTTCATTAGATAACGCATAATTCAAAGAGTAAAGCATTGTATTTATTCCCTGAGAAACCCTCGCGCTGATATTACAGCAGGAACTGTTCCCGCACGGAAAAGATGAATAATAAATTATGCAAGAATCAGAGCTCTTTAAGAGCACGAGGCAAAAATAAAAGTGTGTGAAAAATACCAGAGGAGATTAAGTTATCCTAACTTTGAACTATCCTGCCATCTAATAACGCAAATTATCCTTACAACAGAAAGTCAAAACCAAGTGTTTCCAACCTTTTTCTTGACGTGACCCCATTTTTTTCATATTACAAACACAAATGTCTGACAATGTTAGTTTTATGCACAAATTCAGATCTTTTATACTGTTTTTTATTTGAACTAGACTTATATTGGATAAAATGAAAGTATAGAATACTCTGAGCTTTCTGCATCTTCCTGCACTGTATATCTATTTCTGCAATATTATGTCTTGTTTTTGCAAATATGCAAAATAGACAAATAAAAAATAGAAAAATTAAAAATACATTTTAATAAGTAATTTTATTTTGTTATCACTAGATATTTCAGGCGACCCCATTTTATTGTTCCGCACTGAGGTAAAATATTGGGGATCCCGGAAATTTAAAAAAGTATCGCAAAAAAGCCACACCTATAACTCTTAGCAAAATGTAAAAGCTTGTGACAGTTTTTGAAAATTCTAAATATAAGTACAGGAAATATGGATAAAAAAAAATATGTTTGGTTTATCCAAAATAAATATATTACAATTCTAACTTTCAACCTCTACATTTTTTAATCTCCAGTCAGAACAAAGCGTTTCACCTTTAATCTATGTAAAAACATAGAATATGTATTATTATATTCAAATGTATTCATAATCTATTTAATATTTATGAATATTAAATGTATTGATACAGTAGAGCTGTAAGAAAATCACAGTGCTGCAGCTCAAAGACAGTCATTTCAACAACTGAAATCTTGAACAGGAATTTATCCACACACACACACACACACACATGCACGCGCACATGCACGTGCACACAGAGTCCTGAAATAGCTGCAACATGATTGAAGAACAATGAGGCGGTCCCGTCAGAGGCAACAGTTTCCCGTCCCCAGGACATGCGTCACATTCCTCAGTGCCAGTGTGTGTTTCACTCATTCCCCAATACTTCCTAACTTAAGCCCTGGTACTGTATATACTGTAGTTCTACCATTTACTGAAGGCTCCATCTACAGCAGTGGTGTCAAACCTAACGCCCGTGGCTCAAATCTGGCCCACCGGAGCATTCAGCTTAACCCGCGAGAAGATTTTCCATAACAATATTTATTTAGGTGAATGGTGGAATTCACTTCCTGAAACAATAATAACAATATTGTTGTTTTTCAATTATTATATCTATATAAACAAAATCAGAAAAGGCATAGAATATACCCATACATCCATATTTTGGGACAATATCATACATTTACATTAATGTATCATAATAAATGAGTCGAAATTTAAAAATATGGTGGATTTCACCTTCTGAGGTAAGGAAATAGCTATATGACACGGGTATAAACAATTTTTTTTCTGTATTTTATCAATGCTAAAAATGTAGTATCGTAACATTATCGCCAGACCATTATCGTCTATTGTGAACGCAGTGTATCGTCCCACCCCTAGTAAATGGTAGCCACAATTAAAAAAATAATAATAATAGTAATAATAAATTAAGTACTAGCAACTCCTCCAAGGCTTAAACCATTAGCCACTGTTTGACAACCTGGACAGAAATTTGATTCAAGACTATTTTGTAGCTCTTGTTTTGGTAGAACTTTTGGACACAAAATATTTTTTCAAGTCAGTAATTCTCAACTTTTTCAACCCCCAAAATAAAGATTTCAGAGAGTGGGGACCCCCACTGTACCTGAAGGTGGTTGAACACAGACATGAACATTGAAGAACAGTCATGTGGAGACAGGACCATCTATAAGGGGGAATAAAGGGGAAAGATTTTTGGGGTCCATCCATAAAGTCAGTAAAATGATGGTCCATTGTTAAATGAATCTGTGATAACCACATTTATCTGAATAATATCCACTGTTATAGAGGAAGTTTAATATTTGTGCCATAGTATATAATCATCTTGAAGATGTGAATCCTTTTTTTTAATCCAATAAAAAAAAATCACTGATTAAAAGTGATGAAATGTGGTGGAAATGTTGGTGAAATGGGATTTGAAAAACCACAGAAATTGGTTAAAAGTTTGAAATTAGAGTGGCCAAAAACAAACAGAAAAAGTCGTAAAAAGGGTTCAAAGTATCAATATTGAAACAATTAGTAGGACTAATTAGTTTAAACTGGCAAATAATGGGCATAACAAATCGTAGATGTGGTTACATTGGCAAAAATAAGCATGAAATATGGTGAAAAGAGGTTAAAAGTGACAATAATGAATCAACATATGCAACATTAGGTGGGAAAAGTGGTGTAAATGGCGTATAAGTGCTGAAAAGGCATTTAAATACATTAAAGGAGCAAAAATATGGCAAGAAAAGGTGATGAAAACAGGTTGAAATATGGCAAGTTTGGTGTAGTTGCAGAAAAATAGTAAAAATAAGCAAAAATGGGCTGAAATTGTTGTTTCTTAAAGGCATCTGGTGACCCAGACCCAGTGTCTCACGACCCCAAATGGGGTTTTGACCCCAAGTATTGTGAACCCCTGTTCTAGAAAGCTGAAAATGTGTTGACATAACAACAAACCCAACTCTGTGATTATTTGTCTAATGTTGAGGGTCTGAGTCAGCATATGTGACGATAAACATCCAGAGATTACACAGAGGCTCAGATCCATGTGAAGCTATTAGGCAGGAAACAGCAGCAGATGATCTGTTCTGTTATTCTGGACTTGATCTGATTGTGTGATGACACTGTAGCACTGATTTAATTTACTATGCAAGCAGGTTGATCTATGTAGGAACTTACAAATCATCATCATCATCATCATCATAGTCTAATGCTGGCCAAGTGATGCTGGAGGACACATGCTATCATTGTCAGTGTTCCTATCAGGTCTATATCTGTCTGTAGGAGCCAGTGGACCACATCAAAGAATGACTTCATTATCATCATCATCAGTGGTACCAACCCATGGCTGTGCATGAAAAAAAAAAAAAAAAAAAAAAACAATAACAAAAAAACTGCTTGTATGTGTGTGTGTGTGAGAAGTGGGTTACATACCATTTGTTGTTAAGATCGGAGGTTGTCAAAAAATAAAAAGTGGCTCAATCATGGACGAGAGGCCCAGCCCCTACCGACCCTTTTTCATCCCCCCAAGCGGGGTCCGCAGCAGCGAATCGGGGCTGCAGCCCTGCAGCCTGTCGGTGTTCTCCAGCGGAAAGAAAGACAGAAACTCCCCGTGCTGTGGTTAGAAATATCCCGTCTCTACACACCGATCGGAGAGGCTTTCTCTCCGCTGATGCGTTGACTTCTCCGTGATCCTGCCAGGCAGGGAGAAAAGACGCGTTCATATCTTATTTATTTAGCCTCACACACGCCTCGGTGTCTCCGCTGCTTCGCTCCCCGTGAGACGACGCTTCCATTCCGGCGTGAGATCCACGCAGCCCCGGTGTCGGTCCGACATCCGGTTCCCATCTGAAGAACTGCCGAGAACTTTGTAATGGTTCAACACAGACAGGCCTTGTTGTTAGAGTCCATGGTGAGAGTAGAGCTCACCATCAAAATAACTGGGCTGACACCTCCCACATCCACCTCCCTTTGGACGGCAAAGACCCCCAAGCGGAGGTTGGGGGTCTTTCAGGGACCACGACACCCATTCACTGCTCTCCTTTGTAACCTGAGGGGTTTCATTATAAAAGAACATTTAGGGTTTTATTTTTTATTGTCATTGTGTATTTATTTATTTATTGTTTTTGTTTTACATTCATTTATAACGATAATTGTGTTATCTTTAGTTTTGTGTATGTATGACTAAATACCCATCAGGGTTTAAAAAGTTGAAAAAACATTAGCTTTAAAGCATATTATATTATTAGCTAATGATAACAGACAAAATATATGTATATTTTTTTAATGAAATAACTGTATTTGGAATACAGTTCTATCTTAATGTAGACTGCTACTAACTTTTATAATATTAGCATTAATAAATAAAATCTTATTAATTTCTGTCTTTATCCTGATGGGAAGCTAATAATTGAAAATTGTTAATGGAATTTGATAGGATTAAATGTCTATATCTTGTTCTAACATATCAATATTGATACTAAATATTAAATATATATATATAAACTAGTGGAATAATAAATAAACTAAGCAAAATTTTACAAACTCAAAACAATATTAAATTTTAAAAAAAAATATATATACACATGAATAAAGCACTGCACAAAATAATATATTTGTAGGAATACTTTAAGATAGGACAATATTCTCCCATGTGAAGTGTTATGATTGATTCTGTTTTTCATAATTTCATTTGTTCATTTTTTTATTCAATATTTGCACAAACAAAAAAAAAAATCCTAATTAATTTTTTTTTTCTTAAAGTTTATTTACAAAAATAAATCCAACTTTGTGATACAGTCATAGTCCCTTTAGCTCAGATGATGCAGTGTGTGTTAATGAGCTGTCGGGCCATCTCTATGTTTCCACTGGTTTTGTAGATGAGGGACAGGTTGAAAGCGATCTCCCTCTTCAGATCCACCTGGTCGTCATCGATGCCCTGCGGGGACCAAAGGTGTCGGCGGGTGGGGAGAGATGAGTTTACGTCACGGCCTTCGTAAATTCTTTGTTTTCTCACCTGCAGCTTCTGCGCGGGGATCGACAGCGCTTTCTGGTAATAGTGAATGGCCAGGTGTGTGAGGCCTATCTGGTGTAGAGCTCGGCCCACATTGTACATGCTCTCCTGACATACGCCGCGCAGCTCCACGTAGCGCCATAGGAAAGAGAAACCCTGGAATCAAACGCACGTTTCCTCAGAGAAGTTCCCTATGGCCCTCATTTCTCAATCTTGCGTGAAAATAGGTGCTAATCTGAGAGCACATTTTGTCGTACGACATGACCAACGTGTGATTCGTGAAACATTTGTATTTGACTAATCCAATGATCGGGTGTTGGTAAATGCGGCAGGTGAATTTGATCGTCATTAACTTCTGTTTTGGAGGCCCCGCCCACTGAGGTCTAACAAGAAATTACGCTTTTCCAAAATGAAAATCGGCATCTTCACATCTCAGGTGGAGCAAAACAAAGGTGTGTTTTTTGAACATGTGATAACTGGAATTAAAGAAACACATTTAAACGCTCTGTGGAAGACGATCAGCTGCTGAGCATGTGACGTCTGCCCCCCTGTGTGCGCTGCGAGCAACTTCACAACAGAGATCTTTTAGACACACACAGAGATATGACGTATATATCGACCTCAGTCTGCACACTTTACGCATTAACGCTTAAAAAAAGCCTTAAAAATAACTAAATGTTGTCCCTTGTCTGTGTTTATTACGACTTAAGCCAATTTCACCTATACAGTATACATACCTCAGTGATGTGCTGTAAGGAAGAAATAGGACCTTTTCACACTCAGATTTGTGTATTGTGATTAATAACAAAAGCCCATACCTGCAGCACAACCGTGTGTCGCTTAGCCACAAACTTCTGACACGCCATATGGAAGAAGGTGAGACCCACGCACAGGCTGTGCAGCGGGTTGTCGGGCTGAGTCCGGAGGGCCTGGACGTACTGACCTGTTACACACACACACATAAACTAAAACTCTTTGAGCCCATTCACCTGAACTGGAGCTTCATGCTTTAACAGCACGGCAGGTATCGAGGCTGGGGTCAAATTATAAACAGAAAAGGATGGACGTGTAGAAGCTGTATTAGCTATGCTAATTAGCTGGGTGAGGCTGCTGGAGCAGTTAAGACATGCCCAGTCTATAATAAAAAATTTTCAAAGAACAACCTATGCTATGCTATGCTATGCTATGCTATGCTATGCAGCTACTTACTACTCAATATAGTTCTTTATTCACAATTCAACCTACTTACCACAGATGGCAGAGTCCACAGATTCTAGTTTTTATAGGCGGGGCAGAGCAAACAGTGAGGCAGATGGTCCGATGATGTCACTGAATCAGTTCTCAGCCAATAGCAAAATTTGATTAATAGCTGGTTTCAACCCATAGAGGGCAGTCATTCTTATATTTTACAACAAAATATGCCTAAATTGAAATACTTTGACTAAATAGTTGGCCTAAAATCAATCAAAAACACTACTTAATACCCAAAACATTTGTTTTCAGCAGAAAAAAGTGATTTAAACTATTTAAAGCAACATGAATTCATGTTGGGTGTGGGATACATATGTATGTGTACGTATATATGCATATGTGCGTATCCATAAAATGAAGAGTCCGTCCTTAAGACTGCTCTACTGTAAAGTGTCTTGAGATACCATTGGATATGATTTGGCGCTATACAAATAAAAGATTGATTGATTGATTGATTGAACTAGTATTAATTTTTCTATTTAAAATGATTCTGTAGGGGTCTTTTGAATATTACGTTTTTAGGACCATTGGAGTTATTACTATGAAAGACTTTTACTGTTATGTTTAAGAACCCCTTACGTGACTCTTGTATTTTATTTATTCAATAAATCTAAAATCTACACTAAAATTCTGACTTTGAGAAAAGTATGCTACTTGGTTTGTAATTTTTCTCTTTGGCAAGAGTTCTATAACCACAAGTTAACAAAAAACACACACTGAAGCAAACCCCATTTGTGTATTTGAGTACCCAGGGCGTGTTTGAAGCTCCCGGACACCAGGGCGTTGTGCCCACAGAGGATGCACAGGGCGTAGTTTTCGGGATGTTTCAGCAACAGACGCAGACAGAAGCGATGGTGGCGCTGGTGGTGTGAGGTTATCGTTAGCTGCGAACATTAAACACAATTAGTAGAAAATTACATTGCAGTGTCTGTTACCGTTACACAAGTTCATACCTGATTGAAAACATTCCAGAGCTGAGGAACGTCCACGTTCTCCATCAGCAGAAGCCTGCACAGGGGAGCAGATAACGCTAAGCTAAGCTAAGCTCAGCTAAGAGGCAGCTATGTGCATTCGCTGAGCTGTGAGTCACCTGATGTAGTTGTAGGACTTGTAGTAGTTGCGGTCGAGTATGGTGGCAGAAAGGCCGAAGAACTCCAGCTCCTTCCGCCAGTGCTTGATGTCGTAGAATGAGTAGAACTCCATGGCCGACTCCACCAGCAGCTCGGCCTCGTGGTAACGCAGCACCTCGCATAGCGTTAGCACGCATGTCGCTAGCAGCTGCCACCAGTCCTCCTTGGACAGCACGCTAGTTCTACCTGAGCACAGAAGCACTGGTTGTACTGGACGACAACAAGCAGTTTCAATAAAAAACTAGTGGCAGGCTGGTGGTGTTAAAGGGATCCTCCACGGTCTTTTGTTTTACCAAAAAAGTTTAAAAACAGTACATTTGAAAGACTATTCTCAGGGTTTGTGTCTTCAAGAATCAGTGATTACTCGCTAACTTCAGCCACCAGAGCGTGTCAGCACATTGTTCAAGGGAGAATTAAGGTCCCTTAGGAGAGCTCTTCTTCTGCTTCATTGTCTATTACGAAACTGCAGTTAGAAATGTTGACCCTGCAATCGCAGATTCTTTTTTATTTTATTATTCCCTTTTGGTAAACAAAAGACGGTT
Source organism: Gouania willdenowi (assembly GCF_900634775.1). Classification (NCBI taxonomy): domain Eukaryota; kingdom Metazoa; phylum Chordata; class Actinopteri; order Blenniiformes; family Gobiesocidae; genus Gouania; species Gouania willdenowi. The sequence continues at coordinate 1,992,807 of NC_041045.1, forward strand.
ATATCCGCATCTTTAACTTTTCCTGAATAATTTGAGCAACCAAACGCATCACAAGTCGGTATTTTGACCCAAAAAGCTGCTAAATGATCTGAAAAGCAGACTGAATGCTTCAATCTAATAGAAAACAATGGGATGTTTACAGACAGTGGGGCCATGTGATGTCATCAATCACGTGATTTAAAGTTGTTGGAACACAGGCTCATAATAATCTGTTTTGTTAGACATAAATGTTCTAAGTACATTTTAAATATTTTATACCAAACTTGTGAAAACAGTTTGGTAGAACAATAGCTTTAACAGAAGCTATTGTTCTTCCAAATGTTAGCATTAGCATTTTCGTGCACAGGTACTGGCTGACCACACAGGGTTTGGTAGGGTTGCTTCGAAACTCCCTGGTGAGAGGTTCTGTCTGACTTGGAGAGCAACACGAACATGCTCACAGCCTCTATTTATACCGCTGCTGAGGAGAACCCATGACATCATCGAGTTTGTTCTTACAGCGTTCTCACTTACATTTTCTCTCGAAATGCAATACGTCTTGGGTATAAAATCAATATGATTGCCAGGAATGGAACGCAGACGTCATATAATTTACAAGTAGAGCAAACACACGCACGCACTCACGCACCAGTGTTGACCTGGTAGGCGGTTTCATGGTCCGCGAGCTCTGGTTGGATGTTTTCGTCCTTCACCAGCCTCAGATGTGTCTCACCGTCAATGGTTCCTGAGCGCACGCACACTTTAGCTCGATGCATGGCCACCTGGAAAAAACACACACACACACTTTGATGCCCAACTCAGAGTTTTTCAATCACTGTGCCGTGGGAAATTATTCAATTTCACCTAATTGGTGAAAAAACATTTTTGAAAACTAATTAATTATTGTCTGCAAATATGCCATTGTGCTGTTGTGAGCCCCTCCCACTTCCCAAAGCGCAAAGACAATTATAATAATAATAATAATAATAATAATAATAATGGTATATTCATATATTACACATTAAATAAAAATAATAGAAAATTATAAAATGTAAAAAATACATCATATAAAATAAAACAATATTTAACAGAATAAAGTCTAATTGTAGTTCTCACCATATCTAATGTTTTTTTTTAAACTTACTTTTATCCCTCCTATGATGTGTATCAAGTATGCAAAAGATGAGTGATGATTTAAAAAAAAACACTTTAATAACAATGACTGCATAATGTTTATTGCACTTTTTATTTAAAAAAAGAAATATGAACGATCATAATATAGTTTTTGTTAATTTGATTTCTATTAAAACATTTATAGGAATGACTGCAGATTGCTAATTGCACTTTTTATTAGAAAGAAGAAAGATCATGAAAACTGTTTTTCTTATTGTTTATTTGATTCCTACTTATAACACTTTGATAAGAATGACTGTATATTGGCTACAAAAGGCAACATTTTCAGTTGCTGGTGTGCCTTGAGATTTTTTTTCATTGAAAAAATGTACCTTGGTTCAAAAAAGGTTGAAAAACACTGGCCTCACTATTCATTCATGCATTAAAGGGCGTGCACGTGGGTTCACCTTTAGCAGCATGGAAATCATGGTGATGGTGGCGTCCAGGTAGTCCTGGACGAGCCCGTGAGCCTTCAGCAGCGTGGAGCGATGCAGCAGCAGCTTTAACTCCTACAAAAACACACGTGTGATCACACACGACTCACAAAACCACATAAAAGCCACAATCCAGTGAATTCCATTTGCCTTCTGTGCAGCCGAGGAATCCTGTGCCAGCGTCTCGCTGTCATACATGGAGTCCAGGGCCTTCAGGGCGTGGTCCATGCGGCCCAGCTGTTGCTGCAGGGTGGCCAGGGACAGTCGGGCTTCCAGGTGCTGAGGGGCCATCTCCACCACCTTGGTGTAGCTCTCTGCTGCTGCCTCCACATGGCCCAGAGCCTTCAGACACTCTGCAAACAGGAAGTGGGAAAGTTAGCCTACACATACTTCAGCACTACAATGTTTTATTAAAGAAGAACAGCCAAAAAAGATCAAAATTCTGCTCCTTAAATTATAAACACATTGCTATCGAGACGTTATAATTTGTGACTAATGCACTATTTACTCATTTCTCTTCAAATCATGTCCATTTCTACACAAAGACTGAAATGATTAATCAATGTCATAATATGAACGTAAATGGACTCCATTTGGCTTTTAATGTTATTGATTTTTGAACTGCTGTTGCTTTTTCCTCTTAATTACTTCTTCAGAACTAACTGTTAGTATGAATCCAACTAGCAAACTCAAGATAATTGAACTTAAACCTAGAGACCATCATTACGTGTGAAATCTTTCCTTCTTTACCTGCGTGTCTCAGCCACACAACAGCCAAGTTGAACTTTTGGGAAATGATGAGCGCCGACAGCAGAGGCAGAGCCGATAAGTACTCGCCCACCTCCAGGTAAGCCTCGGCTACATCCAGGTACAGGTCACCGATCTCCTCTGCGCTCTGCTCCATCAGTGCGGTGACCAGGCTCTGGAAAACAAAAGGTTTGCACCTCAGCTTTGGAACGCAAAGGTTCTCTGTGTCCAAAACCAGTTCCTGGTTACCTCCACGGGTGTGAAGAAATGCAGGTGTATGAGGCAGAGGATGAGCTTGGTCTTTAGATCCACGGGGACGCTGTCGGGTACCTGCACACCAATGATTTCACCTGGACACACACACACAGCTTAGATTAATGTTATCGCGACCGTGGCTCAGGTGGTAGTGGGTCGTCTTCTGATCGAGAGGTTGGGGGTTCAATCCCAGTACCTGACTATGTGTCGAAGTGTCCTTGGGCAAGACACTGAACCCTAAGTTGCTCCCAGTGGTCGACTAGCCTTGCATGGCAGTCCTGTCCCACTGGTGTGTGAATGTGAGAGTGAATGGGTGAATGAGCTGATGTGTAAAGCGCTTTGAGACTGCTTCAGTGTGGTGATAAAGCTCTATATAAATCAAGTCCATTTATCTGTTTTTATTTCAGGTGACTTCAAGTGGTGCTTTGACATCACCTTTCTCCATGTCTGGAACGGCCTCAGAGGTGCTTTCACCTCCTTCACTCTCCACAGGTCGGGCCTGCACCGGCGTCTCAGAGTCCACTGTTCTACAGTCCAGAACCACACCTGAAAACCGGACTAGAACCTGGAGATCCAGACATGAAGAATCCCAGCAAGTTTGTTTTGTTTTCTTTTTGAATAATGTGTTAACATTTCATTTATTGAGACAACTTCTTTTTCAGGAAATTTTCTTTGATCTCCTGATATGTTTTGATTGCCACCTGTCAAAGTAAATTCCCTGAAAAAAGTTGTCTGCATAAATGAAATGTAAACACATTAAACCAGACATGAAGATGTGACGCGCTCGCACACACACGCACCTGAAGTGCTTTCCAGTGCTGGCGACTGGCGACGTGCAGCTCAGCAGCCATGTTGATGAAGTCATCGCTGACCAGGGTCGGGTGTCGTCCCAGAGCTTCTTCGATCACGTTCAAGGCGGCGGGCACGTCGTTGCTCTCGTAGTAACTTCTGAAATGGAGCACAGACACACACAGGTGATAAAGCAGCTACGGCAGATATGGTGGCCAGCGTGGGATCCGTGTGCCGTACTTGGCCATGTCTTTGGAAAGCTGCATGAAGTGCTCGCCCTCCTCCCGGGGCAGCAGTGACAGGATCTTGCGGTAGCCGTCCATGCACTGGCGCTGCTCGCCCAGACGCATCTGCAGGCTGCAGCGCTCCCACAGGTAGCGCACGTTGGTGGGATCGTACCGGATCGCTGTGGAAAACAAGCAGAATCTGGAACTATCCTTGGGAGAAAGTGGCTTTAGTGTGCGTATATGTGTATGTATGTGTGTAACCTTTGGTGTAGCAGATGATGGCTTGTCGGATGTTGTCCTGCTCTAGAGACATCTCAGCCAGCCTGATCCACTCCTCACAGTCGGACGGGTTGAGGTGGGCAGCGATTAAAGCGAACTGCAGCGCTTTGTCCACGTCTTCGTCGTCCTCGTAGATCATTGCCAGGGTGGAGAACGGCTCATAGGCCAAAGGGGCTACAGCGCCAGGGTCGGAAATTAGCGAACGCCCTCAAACTAGCTAGGAATGTCCCCAAAAAAAAACAAACTTGCCCCCAAGTTTTTGTCAACAACTTAGTATTCTCCAGACATAATGTATATATAAATGTCTTCAGAAACTGTAGGTATATTAAACTTCAGTTTGTTTTCAAGGTTTTCTTGTGTCTAATATCTACAGGCTGTTAAAAGCTAAATAAACCTGTAGTTTCCTTACATCTTTTTTCTGTATTAGCATACTTCTCTGAAAAAGAAAGGGTGAGCATTTCCTTTATTTGCATTGTGCATTTAATCTATAAAAAAACCAAAGCTCCAACTATGTTTTTTCCCATGGCCCCCAATCATTTTTAAAAAAGCCCCCATTTTTTAGACTACAGGGGCCAAAATGACCTGTCATACACAGTATTTACTTTATCAATGTTTCTACAATGGTTTCTATGGGTTTTTGTTGTAAGAGACGTGCTAGAAAGGCTTTCTCACCGAATCATTTCTATTAAGGCTCACATTAAAGTGTTGCCATGACAACATACTACAAACATGTAAGTGAAAATTTTGCCAACTACTGCATTTTATAGCGGGCTTTTAACAGGGACGATAATATGGTACAGAAGCAGAAAAGGGACATTTTTTGGGGGGCAAATCAAGATTAAAGTAAAAATTTTGAAAATAAATTTATAATACAATATTATGATGAGAGTCGATGGTTTGCTAATGAAGTCAAATGAGTGACACACTATTTTCAAAAAGAAATGTTTTATCATAATATTGTATTACGACTGTGATTTATTCTCGAAATTTCTTAAACTATTTTCTCCATCATAATTGGCCCTAATCTACTACCGTAACATGGTTATAGGTCTTAATAATGTTGAAATCAGAAATGACATCACTACTGTATGTTTTCTCTGAGTGATGTAATATGTAGGAGCTTAAAGTGGGCGGGGCTCCTACGTGTGACGCACCCTGTCTGATGATCTCCATACACATCAGGATGGCAGCCTCTTTCTCTCCACGGGCGTAGCGGATGTTGGCCTCCCCCATGAGGCCCCTTAGAGCCCGGGGCAATTTGCTGCCTTGGCGACGCCCCTGTAAACACCCAACACGTCATCATTAAATCATTAAATCCACGTCAGAGGTGGATGGAGGATGTTTGTATTCCTGCTCACCCGCATCATTTTCTTGCTTTCTCGGTCCAGCTCCATCTCCAGCGCAAACACGTCTCCCACCGTCACATCCCCTTCTTCTGCTTCTTCCTCTTCATCCTCATCTTCGTCGTCGTCTTTTTCTCTGTCCTTCAACTTCTTCTTCGTCTTTCCTTCTCGTTTCCCCCGTCGCTTTTTTCCTGCCAGTTTGACCTTCTTCTCCTCATTCCCTTCCACTACGTAGTCTTCATCATCTTTATCGTCAACATAGCTTAAAGTGTCCTCTTCCTTCTCCTCGTCCTCTTCCTCCGAAGATGGAGTTTGAGGGCGTTCCCCCAACATGGAGGCGAAGGCTAGTTGCACTCCGGGGCTGATGCCGTCGTCTGTAAAGAGTAAATTATGGTTTATACTCGAGTATAGTGAGGATTGTTCACCATGACGATAGACTTTAGTCGTACCTGATTGTACCGGCTGCTGTTCAGAGGTGGAGGGCTGAGCGTCATCCTCCACGATGTCAGCCCCGCCTCCTTCCTCCTGATAACAGACCAATCAAATTTACAAACATTGTAATGATCCTGACCTTAAACACATGGCGGGTTCTTTAAACCTACCTGAAAAGTGTCTTTAATTTACTATTATATTTTATATTACTAAGAATATTAGTATTACTGGACAGTTAAAATCCTCCAGTGTCCATACCGCTGCTGAAAAATGTTTTTGTACATATAGTTTATTATTAACCATAGTAATATACATATCTCATAACTCACTCATTGGTTTATTGTATATTGTTAAAATATTTAGTTGATATATAAACTGTAACAATTACAATTCCCATTAAATTTGAATTCTTTACAGGCGAAAAATGGGCTTTGACCCTAAAAGGCCACCGTAGGAACCTAAGGCCTTAGCAAAATGTGTCAAAAACCAACATTTTATAGTATTTTATGTTTAGGTTACTTAAAACTGTACTATTTGAATTTAATTATTAAAAATTAAGATTTTAAAAGTGTCGTTAAAAGCAAAAAATAAATTAAAAATATCTCGTCTCGTGAACATTAATGTCAACTAGTATCGAGTATTGCGTTTTACCTGCTTTTTTTTTTTTTTTTTTTAATCAAAGAGTAACAGACTTGGTTTAAATATGATGTTTAAAGATGTAAAGTTGAAATAAAATCCAACCTTTGTTTCCGACTGGTCTCGTCTTCGGTCAAACTCTTCGAAGGTAATTCTACCTTCAAGGTAGTCCAGGAGCTCCGCGCTGAAGGCAGACATGTTGCTTTTTCTGACGTTGACCGACTAAAGTCACTAAGATACACTTTGCATCCTGTTACTGCTGTTAAAAGAGCACAAAGAAGCACTAAAGTAACAATAAATACTCATGCTTTTATGCCTATGAAGGAACGAGTCTTTCTTCTTCGCTGTGAGATTTTAGGCAGTTGGTAAACAAGTTGTTGCGTTATCGCCACCCACTGGCCGCTAATGATAACTGCTACGTGTTTATATAAGAGCCCACTCAAATGAATATATTAAAATAAAAAATAAAAGAACTAATAAAAATTAATTTCAGATAAATTCAGAGTGAATACAATTATATATTTAAAATAGAAATAGTCTATTATTTGTTCGAGAAAAAAAACTATAAACAGTTGACAAAATAAAATGTATACACTATAGTAAAAGTCACTTAACAAAATAAGATAATATAGCAATACATATTAACAAAGCAGATTAGGCACAAGATATCTATTGATATACTGTATATACTTTTAAAAACAGAGACCTCTAGTAGTCTATTATTATTTTTCAAGGATTTGCAATGTAGAGTAGTTCAAATAATGTGCCCTTGATTTTTCATTATAATAATATAATAATAATATACATTAGTTATCAATTTTTTTTTTTTTTTGAGCCCCCTTTGAAGAATAAAACATTTTCAGGGCTACAAATTACAATAAAATATAGGTAAAAAATGTAAGTTGTGCAGAAAAAGAAAAAAAAAAAAAAAAAACTCATTAAACAAATGTGTAATTACATATTTTAGAACAGTAATAATAAATATTGTAGAAAAAATACAAATTGCGTCGTCCCCCTTTTATGAGGTCACGCCCCACACTATGAGAAAGTAAACAATGACACTATGACAAAACTGTGGGTTTCATTCTTTAATTCTTTGTTTTTTCACACTGATCATACTTCACCGTTGTACATTTAGAAGACTGAGATCCACAACATATCAAAAGTAGCCTAAATGATGAAAAATAGAGTTAAGAAAATAAGATCACTAACTATAAGACATCAAATCAATTCTCTCATGGAGAAATATGGTTCACTGTTACCATGACAACAGTTACAGTACAAAGATCCATAGATTAGAGGCTGTAACATCTAGAATGTTCTCATATTGATGAATCATCATTAAATGACGAGGGGAGGAGGGGTGGTATGTTCTTCTGACGAGGGTTTCTCCCCAAGCCTGCCGACGTGCCTTACAGCCAGGGCAGGTGGGAGGGTTTAACACCTACAGCCCTTAATACACGTGGAACACAGTCACCCACGACACCGAGTGGTTTTTAATCTATGGCAGAATGGGCACTTTGATGGCTGATCACACAGGGGGTGGATAAGGCACGCACGCACAACAAAGCCTCACTAACATGGTGCAGAATCCAAAATATCATCACGTCATCAATGAAGTGTTATGTTGAAAAGCTGTTGATGCTTTAACTTTTTTTTTACTATTTATTTATCTTTGCTTTTTAATGTTTAAATTCTAAACTCTCACCAACGCCCAAACTTAATCCAAAGTTTAATTAAATAATGTATTTATTTATTTATCTAGTTTCCCACGGGTTTTGCTTTTTTGCTGGAAACCGTCAGTTTTGTAATTGTATCGTTAAACTGTAAATAATAGGAAAAAAGCAAGCGCAGGGGCACCGACATTTTGGTTTCAAACTACCCACCTGTGGGGACAATATTAAGATTAATATTAATATTAATATGTGATCTTATATGGAAAACACAATGAATTAAAATGTACTTTGGGTATGGAACGCCAAAGGGATGATATTTTGCTTCTTTTATTTCAGTGGGTTACACACGTTTGTATAAGTTTTTTTTTTCACGTATGTGCGTACAATTATAGAGTAGAATTTGCGTGGTTTCGTAAAACTTTAAGTGAGCACCTAAAATGGAAGTAAAAGTTTTACGCACTTGCATAAAAGTTTCACGCACTAAAAACATTTTTGTGCGTTCTCATATTATTATTATATAACGCTATTGCGTGAGGGCGAAAAAGTTTTCAGTGTGTAAAGGTTACGTGAGCACGTAAAACTTTTAGTGAGCGTGTGGAAGTGTTTTGTGAGCAGCTAAAACGGAAGTCAAAATTTTATGCACTCGCATAAAAGTATTACGCACTTGCGTAAAAGTTTCATGCACTAAAAACTTACGTGACCGCGCAAACGTTTTTAGCGCATAAAAGTTACATGAGCGCATAAAACTCAAGTTAAAGTTTTACGCATTGAGTGTGAGTTTTTGCACTCACGTAAAAGTTTAACGCAGTAAAAACTTTTGTGCACTCACTTAATATTGTATAACGCTATTATGTGAGCGCACAAAAGTTTTTAGTGCATATAACGTGAGTGCTTAAATCTTTAGTTTGCGTGTGAAACTTTTAGTGAGCGTGTAAAGTTTTACGTACTCGATTAAAAGTTTTTGCACTCTCACGTACAAACTTCTGTGCGCTCACATAATATTGTATAACGTTATGTGCTTAAAACTTTTACTTAAGTGCGTAAAACTGTTACGCGAGTGCTTAAAACTTTCATACGAGTTTGCTAATCTATTAAGTGAAAGTGTAAAACGTTTTCGTGAGTGCGTAAAACTTTTATTCACGTTTACGTGAGCGCGTGAAACTAATTGAGTAAAAAAATAAAATCATGTCCCAGGAGCTCGAGTATTTTTTCCTGAATGAGGCCCTAATGTGTCACCTTACACACAAAATCACACTTTAAAAAGAAAACATATATACATACATATCTATATTTATGTGATTTGAGCAGAGTTAACACTTCTACATAAACACATTTTTCATCACTAATGTATTGACATGACTGTTACACTATTTTCTCTCTTTTTTTGTTTCAGTCAAACTGAATTTGGGATTTTTCTTTGTTTTTCAGTCACATAAAAAACTATCTACGATATAGCTACATTATACTAACACTTCATAAGTTCATCTCTTTTTTGGGGGTCAAATACAGAAAAATAAAATATCCGATTCGGCTAAAAGACTTTACAGAAAATGTTACTTACAGACGACAAAGCACATGTTAGCAAACTGATCAGTTTGTGTTGATGGACGGATATTTACTCAAACACTTTGGTGAGAGCTGATATTAGAGATGGTGGTGACAAAAAGTAGCATTTAGATATCAACAGGCAAAGCCGTTTCTGGCTATATGCGGACTAAATAAATAAGGAAAATGAACTCTACCTGTCTTTATCTTTAATATGCTTTTTTTTTTTTTTTAAAGTAGAATTTTAACAGGAACAAAAAGAAGGAATAGGAAACGTTTTTTAGCCTAAAGCAGCCTAAAACACAGGAAGCAATTAAAAAAAAAAAAAAAAAAATTAAAGAAAAAAAAAAACGTTGAGTGAGAGAAAGGTTAAAATGAGGAAAAAGTGACACATTTTACAGAAAATTATATATTTAAAGTCAAAGGGACTAAAATGTATTTCAAAGTACAAACATTTATTATTAATAATATTATTGATAAATAAAGATTAAAGAAAATGTATAAAAAGTGAGCAAAAGACCAAACGGGAAAGCTTTACAAATGAGTGAATAAGGCTAAAAGCAAAACAAACACTCTTAACAAACTTAGTTATGTTATCATTAAGACAAATCATGATTTTCAGCAACAAAAAAAAAAAAAATCAGCATGACACAATACCAAAGTGTGTACATGTAGCTCTGATAAGAAAGGTTGATTTTATGCACTACCTTTAACGCTTTTTTTTCCTTTTCAAATTGCTTTTGTTGATTCATTCATTTGGAATTTGATAAAAAAATTAAAAAAACTGGGTTTGGATTAATTTCCATGTCTGTGGTTGAAAAAAAAAAAAAAAAATCACAGGGTTCGGACGACTTGAAATTCGTGGTTGTGTTATGAATTAACTGGCCACCATTTTATCTAGTGACGGCTTTCCGTTAGCGTAGCAAGTTGCTGTAGTTGTCACATGTACAAACAGTGTGTGTGTGTTTACCTAAATACATATAGAATGTACGAGCAGTGACAAAGATGTTTAACTGACAAATCAACATGATGACTAAAACTCTCAGAGCAGCTGAGTACACAGATCAGAGTACTAAATATTGGGACGTCCCAATTTTTATTTTTTAAACAAAAAATAACCTCAAACTTCCTCTAATTTTCTATATAAATTTGGCAGATTTTTTAATAATAGTGTTTTTTTTTTTGTATTTTTTTTAAATGGTAAAAGGGTTAAAATAAAATAAGATCCTAATATCAATCCAACTTTATATTTTAATACTAACATATATACTGCCTCATTCTTTCCAGCTCTAAAATTACCCCTAAATATTTCACTGATTTATAAACTAAAGCGTATAACTATTACAGGGTATTTATAGTTCAACTTTTTAACAGTAGCCGATTAATCAGATTTTATACTCTTCACTAAGCATATTAATGGATGGAAGCTGACCATACAAAACCTTAATTTGGTCACTTTACTGACTTTAAACGATATAACAAATTAATCACAAAAAAAAAAAAAAAACATAAGCTGCCACCCAAACAAATAATAAAAACAACTTGAACAAACTCCATTAAAAGCAGCACAAAACTTAGAATAAAGGCCACTGCAGACATAAACAGATATAGAAACAGTTCATCTGAGCTACATTAAACCAGTAATATTACAAGGAGAGAAACGTGTTTAAATAAAGATAATTGTGATTTATCTCATCTTTAGTGTTACTTCAAATCATAAATGTCTTAGTGTTAAAAAAAGCTGTTGTAACTACGACAAGGTGAAGGGAATTAAATGCAAAGAAAGTCATTTAACTGAAAAAAATCAAAATACAGGCACTAAAGACGCAATTTCGCAAAAGCTCCGAAAGATCAAAGTGAAGGGCAGAGAAAACGTTACTTTAGCAAATACACATTTACAATTTGTAGGGCTTTAAAAGAAAATATATAAAAATAAATGTAGGAGAAAAAAAAAGACGAATCAATATCAATAATATTAATAATAATGCTAATATAAACAGCTACTGTACTTTTTTGTTTTTTTTTGTGTGTGTTTGTACTTTTAAGTATGAAAGAAAGAAAAGGTGGGATGAACAAAAACTAAAGAAAATATGGGATAATTCGCAAACTATTGAGGATGAAAAACATGGGAAAAGATGGATGCAACACAGAATATTCCCCATTAAATTAATCCTAGAGCTGCAGTGAACCTAATCCTACTGAAGTTACAGCGTTTCAGAGATTGTCTGCAACATTTGGTACCAAGTTCACTGTTTTTGTTTTTTTTTTTTACAGTTAACCTGAGTCTTTCACTTCATCCGTCCACAAAGCTCCAGAGTGTGTCATTTTTTCTCTTTTGGCACGACATAAAGAACATGACGGATACACGACAAAATAACACTAGAGACGGGGGCGTCCATGCAGGCGAGGCTGTAATGAGTTGAAATGAAAGTGCATGGTGGTGGTGGAGCAGTACTGCAGTACCTTACTGTGGCCCCTGATCAGTCAGGGGCCAACCACTGAATGTTCAGGGAACAAGGGGGACCACAGTTAGGGGAAGACCAGATGCTGCTGGTCCAGCAGCGTTCTGGTGAAGTTGTTGATGGGTCCGATGGCGCTGAGTGACATGGCGTTGTCCCGCCCCCACAGCAGGTTGGGGCCAAACACCACGGCCAGGTTGCCGTTGGTCATCTTATTCACCTCGCTGTTAGCGGACACCTGGATGTGATGGTGGCGTTTTGGTTACAGAGAAAGATCAAAGTGAGAAACAATAAAAGTTGGTGGGTTTTTTTAGGCAGATTAAAGGCTTTTTAATTCATTTCAATATGAAAAATGTATCCAACATAAGTGATTATGTGCTGCATCACAGAACAAATCCATCCATCAGTTTCTCCTCATCCATCCATCCATTCATTATTCCTCCTCATGCATTAATCCATTCAGTCATCCAATCATTCAGTCGTCCATCCATCCAGCATTCCTCCTCATGCATCCATCTATCCAATCATTCAGGTATCCATCCATCCATCCATTCATTATTGCTCCTCGTGCATCCATCCATTATCTCTCCTCATCCATCCATCGTTTCTCCTGAATCACCCATCCATCCATCTCTCTTCATCCATCCATTATTTCTCCACATGCATCATTCATCCATCCATCCCTCCGCATCCATCATTTCTCATCATACACCCATCCATTGTGCATCCATCCATTATCTCTCCTCATCCATCCATCGTTTCTCCTGAATCACCCATCCATCCATCTCTCTTCATCCATCCATTATTTCTCCACATGCATCATTCATCCATGCATCCCTCCGCATCCATCATTTCTCATCATACACCCATCCATTAATCATTGCTCCTCATGCATGCATCCATCCATTATTCATCCATCCATAATCTCTCATCCATCCATCATCACCTGTGCCAGGAATGTGATGAGGTATCGCAGTGATGCGTAGTTTTCCTCGGGCAGCGACTCCACCAGGGTCTTCATCGCGGTCACCTGACTCTCACTGGGGATAGCTGGAACGCACACGCACAGTGTAGATAAGAACAACAGCAGAGAGGATTGGCTCTGGATAACTTATGTTGTGGCAACTCTGACATTCATCTTAAAAACATTTTCACCAAACCAAAAAAAAAAAAAAAAAAAAAAACACAAACTAAATGTGAATGCATTTCTACAACTTGAACAAAACTGAATCACAACTTTGTATTTAAACAAAGCTGAATTGTCCGTTTGTTTTGATCATTTAAAGCAGCGGTTCTCAACTGGTGGGTCGGGGAAAGCTGGTGAAAAATAAATACTTTATGTCTCTCGTGTTGGACTTGTCTTTTATTTTGAAAAATAAACTTCTTTTGACAGGCACGCTGTGAAATGCATGTTGCACAGGAAAACATATACAGTTGATTTATGTTTTAAAAAAGATTATAGATGTGTGTTTTCAACAGCTATTTTTGAAAAACTAAATTTGGTTGGTTGAACTCTTGAACCCTGATTTAAAGGGCGGGGCATGATGGTGACTCAGCCAATCATAAGCGATTTCTGTGTGAGGAGAACTTAGGCTTGAAAAGAAAAGGTTGTGAGTCTTTTTTTAAAACTCAGCGCTTGTTCTAAACATACTGGCGAAGTTGACAATGTCGTTGTAAAGCTGGTAGGTCAGCAGAGGCTCGGGAAGCTCCCTCAGGAACGTCTTGAGAATGACGGCGGCCAAGTGGACGTCCTCCATCCCTCTGAAGTCCACTGACATGCCTGTGGACAAAGTTGTTTTAAGTTTTGCTCCTCCCACCAGATCATGCAGTGTAAGGCTCTAAAGAAACATACCTGAGTTGTACCTCAGCTGGACCTCCTTCACTAGAGTCACGTTAGCGGAGCGTCTGAAGATCCCCTCAATGTCCAAACCTGACACACAATCACACAAAGATCTATTTTAGTTCATCTACCAAGAGCCGATCAGACACTTTATTTATTGATTGTGTTTTTATCCTCAATGATTAGACGAGTACCTTGCTCTGAAAGAAAGCCAATGGTGTCCCTCATCACCACCGGCACCAGATCATCATTCACACTCCTCTGTCTGAGCCTGACACACAGATAACAAACATTAGCAGGCACCTTGCCACTGGTTAGCCTTTAGCTCCTCCACTAACACACTCACAGATCCAGTGGCACCCCAAACATCTGGTTAGGAAGGGGCGGGCTGCGAGGGGGTGACATGGGAGGGTGGGCTGACGGTTTCAGGGAGGCTCTCAGTTTGTTGTCGTACCTTCAACAAAAACAACAGCGCACTCATCAAAGAGTGCGTCCGATGTGTGCTTTTCAAAATCTGGAGAAACGCACTCTTTGACCAGCGCTGGAATCAGTAGCTGCTCGCACTTCACCACGTCCTCCAGCTCACTCAGATAGCTCACGTAGTTGATCTTCCTGCCAAACTTAAAGCTGGAAAACAGGTGGAAACTTCATTAAACGCTTACTTTACACCAGTGGATCTCACAAAACGAATGGAACCACTGAAGAAATGAAAGAAGCATCCCTCTATGAGATACAGGCTTATAGCCTAATCTGATCTGTCTGAAGATCTGTTTTGCAAAACCATCAGTCAACAATGTTGGGCCTCTGATTTTCCATGATTTTGGAAAACAGCTGGGAATTACAGAATTTACTGTCTGAAAAATAAATAGAAAAATCAATAAACGGCTCAACAAACCGTCCTTTGTGCCAAAAGATGGTAGTCACATGAGGTTTACCATTTGAGAGTGGTGTGGGGCCTGTCTCTCAGATATTGGAAATTTGGGATGAATAATCAGTCGTATTCTTTTGAATCAGGGGGTGTTTTGGTCTTTTAAACACCCAAGACCCTCATCAAAGGTGGCCAGCAACAGAGTGATTAAGCTTACATCCTATAACTGTTTCCTATTCTCTCCTTTAGGCCACATCACATTCTGTCTGTGCCCTATGTTCTTCTTTTTCTCCCGAGAAGTGTTTGCTCTTTGATATCTTCCTTTGATCTCTTCTTTTGATGTTCTGCTGTTTAATCTCTTTCTTTGATGTTGCAGGGTAGAGTCCTCTACTGGCATTTCTGCGGTTCTACCAACCTCTCTAGTGCTGATGTTCCACGAACTGTGGTTTTGTACCCGTCGCTAATGCTTCAATCGCCTTAAGTGACTGGTTGCTACATAAGTACTGGTCAATAAATTATTATCTTTTCTCTTATTCTTATTATTATCTTACACAAAATCCAGCAGAACTTGCAATATATACACAGTCTAAACCCTCATTTACATATTACATATTGATATTTTTTGCCGTAAAACGAACGCTGAAAGTCTAGCAGGTGTAGCAAAAACAAACGGACAGGTTAAAATTCACGCTACGTGAATCTTGCGTGATTTCACCACGTGCTTTTCAGCAAAAGAATATGAAATTAATAACAATAGTTTACTTAAAAAACTATATTAAAAGCCAATTTGATGCAATTTTTTATCGAATTCTAAAACTTGTGTTTAAATAAATGCTAGAACAACTTTGAAAAAGGTATTGTTCGAATTATTTTAAACCTCAAAAAACAGACTGATATTTCCAGAGGGTGAGGATATGAAAAAGGTGGAAGAACCTGATGATTGGTTTGAAGAGGATCAGCAGGGTCTTGATGAACATGGTTGGATGGACAATGTACAAGGCTTTGATGTTCTTCTTGTACCTGAAAAACGCAAACAGCAGCAGAACATGAGGAAGTGAAAACTGAAACACAAAGAGATAATCTGTTGGTCGATGACTAACTTTCTGTCAAACTCTCTGTAAGCGTCCCGTAACCAGCCGAGGGAGGGTTTGTTTTCACTGGTCAGACCGCGGTGGAAGTAGATCAAAGTGTAATCGCTTTCCACGTACTGATCCAGAGTTCCTTTAAGGTACCTTTAACATAGAAACAAATACCACAGAACATTACTGAACCATTCATTCCTCTATAAGTACATCACAGCTATGGATCCTGACCAGCATCCGACTCACATCAGCAGCTTGTGATGGTCCAGCTGATGATGAGGAGGCATCCTGCAGGCATTGAACACAATCACCTTCCTCCCGAAGTTATCATCGCCTACACAATGAGAGTCAATGTGAACAAAGTCATTAAACTTCATTGAATAAAGTAACGGCTGCACATTAAAGCCGTCTGATTTCCAAACTGGTGATTTATGCGGTTATTCACTGACCCGCCACTTCAATGATCTGATGCCTGGCGATGTCATAGAATGGATGGTCCCATGGTAAGTGAGGAGAGTTCACATCAAACTGCTGGGAAACATCTGTGGCTGAAACACAAACACCAAGACACACAAACAGTTTGAACAGGTTCGGATCGCTCATTGGTCTGTCCTTAAGACTTGCTTATTGGTCCGCCTAGAGGACAATCATTGGTCCACGGGTAGAGGACAATCATTAGTCTGCCTCTAGAAGACGGTCATTGGTTTGTACCAAAGAGTCGGACATTGGTCCGTGCCTAGGACTCGATAAATGGTCCCATCTATGACTTGGTCGTCGATACATCAGACTTGGCTTTACTCTTGGATAAGCCGTCAGGAACATTCTTAGCGTTATTTCTTGGAGTCTTGATAAAAACAGGACATGGGGTGCATGTTGACCACCTTCTCACCCGACTTGCTGAGTGTGGACTCATCCGGTGGCCATTGCTGGTCCTCGATGGTGGCCAGCTTCAGTTGTCCGAGCTGTGCCGCGGTCGAGTCCTCACTCAGATCTACCAGCAGCTCCGAAGACATCGCTCACTCCCTTCGGCGATGCCTCAAATACACAAACACGCACTCACACAAAGTGAGCAGACACCTGTCAGTGAGAGAAAGAGAGAGGGAGAGAGACACTCAAGTTTGGCTGATGATGATCCTTGTTTGTGGAGCAGCTTCACGAGGGTCGCATCCTTCCTGACTCTTACTCCTCACGCTTGAACTCTAACCATATTTCCTACAAGATTCATCATTAATGGCCCAACCCCCCATTTCTTCAGCACACACACAAACAGGCCCTCTGCTCGCTCTCTAATGTGTGATGTTATGCTGTCTGACAGCATGTTGCTTTAAATAACTATCTCCACTAAGCAGCCCTTTGCTGCTGACCACACACACAATCTAGAAAGCATCGGTTAAGACAAAGGCTGGAAGACCGTCGCAGATTCCTCTTCCTTGTTTTTTCTTTCTGTGGTGAAAGCAGAGAGAGCAATATTTCAATGGCAGTCATTACCACGGGTGACGTCATAGCCCACAGTTCCTTTAATTGCACTGTAGGCGTTAAAAAATCTTCAGCATTATGCACATGCTTGCACTATTTAATAAACACCATGAAAACAAACGATGTAACTAATATATTTGCAGGTTGAACAACACATTTCTTCCTCTTTAATTATGTTACTCTGCTATGTACTTTGTCACTATCGCTGACTTGCTACATTTAGGTATTTCCTTTCAATTCTTTATGTATCTATTTTCATACTACAGCACAAAAACGAAGATAATAACAAAAATAAACAAGTATAACTGGCATACGTTTAACACATACTGTAATAAGATAATATCACAGAATTAACCTCATGACATGAAAATAGCTATATGCTTTAATCCCCTATTAAGCATTTTGGGCATGATATTAAAGTAAAGACAACTGATTAAACAATAAAGCTGCAGTATGTTTGTTTTTAGTGTAGTTTGGTCAAAAATCCATAAAAGTCGATGCACGTTCACGTCCTACGGGTAGTGAAAGTGCACTGGCAGGAGTTTCGGCAGAAAAAGTCCCTGTCGCGATTTTATGCAGAACCACTTACACAGCAAAGCAAGCCAAAAAATGGAAGAACGACGTGGAATAGCTATAGTCTAAAGTCACAAACATAGTCGGGTGGAATGGACTCCGCAACTGCGAAGGGTCAGTGCCATGTACTGGTGTCACTAGAATGTATTGAAGAGGGCGGGTCCCCTGTGTCAAAAGGCAGGTGTTTCGGGAGCCAATAGACAGTTGCTGCTACTACACTTCTTTTTTATTTGTCCATATAAACGCCAACAAGAGCCTTATAATCCATATTTGTCAATTCTTCAATTCACCTCTTTTTGCTCAGACATCTTTATGCATCCAAAGTTGCCGCAAGGATGACCCGCCCAGCGTCCAACACTGCCTCTGGTTGGCTCTGGCCTGGAAAATGTTGGCATTTTAGGTGACAGTCAAAAAAAAAGAGTAGCAGCAGCGACCGTCTATTGAGCGAGTAAAAAGTGATGTCGAGCGTGAGCAAAAAGTGACGACGCGCATGAGAGTAGCCACTGAATTGACCTGATCTCATAGAAGGAGCGCGTACCCACTCGCTAACCACGGTTTTTATGCGTGCTGTTGTTTTCACACGTGTGGCTTTTTAAACTAATGTGACGCCATACTCACAGCAGCACTCGCAGTAACTACAGAGTGATACACGCTTTCAGTCTCTAAAACATCAGAAAACTCTTCAATAACATAAGAAACAGTCCCTAGATGTGTCAACCGTTGCTTTGAAGAAAGATGTTGGTAAGAGGATTTGTAAAGTCATCAGATTTAGCAAGAAAAGTTACTGCAAACAGCGTTCATGAGGATGCCGGTCGATTGGAAACAGGGAGGGGAGGGGGAGCATGATTGTTTCCATTCCAGTCTCACGATACATACTGCAGCTTTTTAATAAAATGCAAATATGAAAATTATTTAAATGAATGTAGGAATATTTGAAATAGAAAATTGGAGAGTCCGTTATTGTCACTTGTCTGGACTGCACGGCATCGATGCCGGAGACAACCGAGGAAACACTGCCACCTGCTGGCAGATTGCTTTACTACATAATAACTAGTATTGGCTGATGAAGCACATCTAGAAAGAAACAAACGTGTTTCTCTCACTGATGATGGATTCCAAACGTGTGACTTTTGATAATTGTGATTTTCTGGTTAATCGTCTAATAATATACTCCCACACCAAAATGATAAAATATAATAGTGAATAGGGATGTGACGATTAATCGTACGGCAGTTAAAAATCGATTCATAGGTATCACAATTCACATCAATACTGTGAAAATTGAATCGCAGTACTTTTTAAACCAGCAGAGGGCGCTATCCAGAAGTGTTGGCGGCGGGTGGAATCTGATAATACTTTCTTTCTGGCCACCTTCTACTTTTAAACATGTTCATAAATGATTCCTTACCCCTTTTGGAACCAAAAAATATCTGTAATATTACGTGAATATCTGTAAAAGTCACATTTTTCTATTAGCTCTGTCTGCTAGCATAGCATCTCTTCTTCACTGCAAGATATCTTCATGCCAACCGACCACTGGGTTACCAGCGCCCTCTGCTGGTCCAAACAAATATCTGACATAATTACAGTGAAATTACGGCTCAAAATACATTTTCAGTTGCACTTTTAAAAAGAACTATTATGCAGTTTTGCATTGTTTACTATAGAACCAGAATTTAAATTAATAGGCTTCTTCTTCATTTGTATTATTCCTTTATTTATTTATTTCAAGATTTATTTTTAGTTAAATTGCATTGTTTTTAATAGTTTATCAAGGGATTCTTTTGACAACTAAAAATAAAAGGAAAACAGTATAGTTTTTTATAGTTTTTCCCCCCCAAAAAATAAGGGAATATTTTTCGGTCATCATTTTTCTACAGTCCCATTTTGTTAAATAAATCGTGAGAGAATCGTATCGTGAACCCAGTATCGTGAATCGTATCGGGAGTTGAGTGAATCGTTACATCTCTAATAGTGAATGAACAAATGACAGATACATGATTGTTTCCTACGAGCACAAAGCCATTTGTCTTACTTTAGCAAGGGATTATATTTAAAAAATGTATTCAAATGTATTGAAGGTATTAGCATGTAGAACTTGAAGCTCGTGTGTGTGGGTGTTGACAACACGTTAGCAAACAGTGCACAAATTGAAACGTGTCGACTGATGCAGCAGCAGCAGCAGCAGCCTGACAAATTATCTTCTCCTCCTTCATCATAGTTCACAACACACCTGAAATACCAAACAATAATCACTGTGGGATGATCACTGCGTTGTTTAAGCTAAAAAAAAAAGCCTTGATGGTGAAACATTGACAGAAAATTCTGCTAAATTTGTGACGGATGAGTGAAAGAAATTCACCACCCACACTTCCAACTCTGATGTTACAGCTGCACTGTAAAGTGGAGGCAACTACTGAATTGATGCTTTGCTTGTTTAACAGTAAAAAGCAGCCATTTAGCATTAAATATAAAAACTGTTTAACAAAAACTAAAAAAATGTTCTCATCCAAAGCAATAAATTATTTCACTTTAAAGATGTCCATGAATTGGGCTCTCGTAATCATTTTAAAAAAAAATAAAAAAATACATTCAGAAAATGGTTAGTAAAAATAATGCCCAATCAAAAATAAATTGTGATTTTCTATTTTTTTTTTTTTTTAAACAGACAAACTTTCAGTGTCCAATTTGTAACAGTTTCACAGTACTTTTTCCTTTCCAAACACGACTGGGTGTTGTCAACATTTTCAAATGATTTATAGAATAATCAATGCAGTATATTTGCTTAAAATGAACTATTGTGGAAACACTTATCAACACCAATTTCCATAAAAAAGAAAATCCCTGACTTTAAGTGAAGTACAATCATTTCTTGACAAATATGTATTTTTTTTTAATACAAAAAACACCAAACTAACACCACCAACAAGTCTTCACGACGGAAGAATATTAAAACCTTCAGGATAAGGGGGAAATCCTTAAAAAAAAATACAGGTTTTACTTTATGTAAATGTATTTTCTGTGTAAACATCAATATCGGTTCATATTGAACATCCCTAGTTTTTACATCATTATTCGTTTTTCCTGCAATTATCGCCTCCAACAAAACGGTCCCTGGAGCCAAATTAAATGATTTTGTGGGCTCGATTCTGCCATCGACTTTAACAGGCTGACTTTTAATTCATATAAGTAGAAAATGAGCGGAAGTTTCCTCATCATTTAAATTAAATTCGTGACCATTTCATGTTAACGATTTGCTAATGTTAAAAACAAAGAACAAGCTCGTAAAATGTAGACAGTTGTGAAGAAAAATGCATCAAACAGCGAAGTCACAGCCGATAAACGTGAATAGAAAGGTTTATACTTCACCCACCAAGGAAACACTGGTGCAATGCTGAAGCTAAACATGCTAATTTAGCCTCATTAACGCCCCACGGTCACGTAGCTAAACTCAGACACTGACAATGACAGGAAGCATTTTTTGCGAGTTTGTTTAAATAAAAATGAGCTGGTTTGGAGTTTGTTTATCGAAACGTTTTGAAGTTACGCTTTAATTGGTGTAACGGACAAAAATTGCGTACGTTGTATCTAGTGATCAGCTTCCGGTAGTAGCCTTCAAAGTATTGTAAAAATAAAAGCAAAACGCCAAGTATGGGCAGCAACTACCGGAAGTAACATATGGGTGACACAATAACCAACAGATTCATTACCCCGTCTCTGCAGTGCAAAAAAAATCCACGTAATCGCTACAATCAGTTCCACGAAACAGAACAGCAATGCACAAGCACACAAAATCAACCCAGTCTAACCTTGACGTAACAAACGGCTGTAAGAATAGCGAAGCAACCATATGGAGGAAGTGCTTTTACCGTAAAGCGACAGCTGATCAAGGACTTTCCCAATGCGCTTTGGAGACGTTTGATCTGTTGACAGCCAAACACCAGCGTCCACACCTCTTCCGCTTTGGCAGTTTCAAAATAAACCTACGTCACTGGACGGAAGCGCTCATTGCATATTTTCTTGTTTTTATGGGCACATAAAGTTCGTTTTGGATTTCATTACAGGTCCCGATTTTTGGTCAGAAAATAAGTTTGGTTTAAATAAATAAATAAATGATTTTTGTACAAATCAATTTCAACTGCTGCCAATTTGTTCATTCATAAATGTAGATATTTTAAAATAAAGCCCCTCAGCCATGTCATATTTTTTTGTTGTTGAATGAGTTAAAAAATTTTCCAACATTATTGGAAATTTGTGTATTGGGCCATCTGTGTTTTTTTTCTTAATCGTTAATGTTGTGCATTGTGCTTTGATCAGTCTTTGTGTATTTTATTAATGTAGTTGTAATAATAATAATAATAGTTATTTTGTTTTGTCCCAACATAGGTAATAACACAAATATACAAACAAAATATTTTCACGTATATAGTTTTATTTATTTACTAGTACAGTGCCCGTCGGAAGTATGCATTCATGTGGGAGCATAAGTAGAGTTAATTATGGCCAAATGAGTATGTGTTTGAAGGTTGGATGTACAAAGAGGTGTACATACTCTGTACTCTGCAGTGTTATAAAGGGGTTTATTTGCGGGTGCAAAATAAAACAGCGTGTGCGATTTCCCTGGTTTAATTCTATGGGACATGAACATGATAAATGTGGTTGTTTTTTTTTTTATTCACTTTTATTTATTTTTTTGTTTGGTGTATCTTTCTGTAATGTATGTTTTTTGGAGTTATGTATATTTGCAGATCTTTTTGTTGTATTTTTGTGCATTTTTTGTATAATTAGTTTTTTGCTGCCATTGTAGTATGATTCTGGAGTCATTTTATGTAATTTTGTTACTTTGTTATTTTGTGTATTTTTTTGTATAAATATTTAGTTTTGCATATTTTGAGTCATTTTCATGTTTTTAGTGTATTTCTCTGTAATGTATGTTTTTTGGAGTAATGCGTATTTTTTTATCTTTCAGCGCATTTTTAGTGTTTTATTTTACTCATTTAGTATATTTTTATTTTTTATTATAAATAAATAAATACCTTGGGAGAACATGGAAACTCCACACAGAAAGAACAAAGTTTATTACATGCACAGGAATCAAACTTGTGTTCACATTTCTAACAATAAATAAATACAGTTGTAAATGAAGGTCAAATCTATAAACATGAGTTTAAAATGTTTGTTTTCAGAGTTACCTTTATTTTGACAACTACCCGTGACGTCATCTAAATGCTGTAGAAAAACGTTTTTTAAAAAAAAAACAAATAAAACTCGTGTCAAGTGACAGAACCTGAAAAAGAAGAATAATCTGTTTTTGTTTGACATTTGCTAATTTTTCGAGTAAAATTAAGATTAATAGGCGAGGTTTGTCAATATTTACCAACGGAAAACCCCGAGGGACAATTTAGTGTGTAGGACGGAAGTAGGACGGAAAACCCCGAGGGACAATTTAGTGTGTAGGACGGAAGTAGGACAGTTCCTGGTTTGTAAAACTCCGCGCAGAACTCATGACGTTCGTGCGTAGAGACGTGAGGGGCCAAAGCTGCTAATTCCTCGGTGAAACGCGATGGCGCGTGGTGTCACCGAGCGCGCGAGGCAACACGACAATCAACCCGCGACCAACGGACAGAAAGCGAGGCTCGTGCTGTCCGTGCTGGCTTCCGCCGCGGCCGCCGCTTCTGTCGGGGGCGTGTGCGCGCTCCTGTACCCTGTGATCGGAGGTGAGCGCAAGCACGCGCACGCTTGTGACGTCATCGCGTCACCCAGCTGACGTGATTAAAAATGCAGCGTTTTAACTGGAATTATGACATTAAATCAAACAATGCAACATTTAAAACAATGAAACAGTTTATTAAAAAAAAAGGTTTAAAGCACTTTTAAAATCGACAGTAAAACGTCATTTCCTGCATTGTGGTCATCAATGGGAATATTTTTCTCTCAGTTTGTGTGATTTTGGAGTGTTTTTTTGTGTGTATATTTCTGTCGTTTGTTTATTTTTCTGTCAATTGTAGTATTGTTTATTTTATTACTTTGTGTGTTTGTTTTGGTGTCATTGTCATAGTTTTGGAATAATTTGTGTATTCCTGCAGGTTTTGAAAGCATTTTGTCTGCTTGTTCATTTTTCTGTAATTGTGTTTATTTTTCTGAACATTTTCATGTACTTCTGCTGTTGTTTTGTGTATTTGTCTGTCATTTTTTATATTTCCCTCCTTTTTGTGTATTCGTGTGGTTTGTACACTTTTATCTGTCAATTTTTGATTTTTTGTTGTTTGTATTTTATTGGTGTGTGTGTGTGTAGTAAGTGGGTCAAGCTTTGCGTTTTCGTCATCGATTTCACTAATATTTCTGCCATTATTGGTATTTCTGTGGTTTTGGAGTAATTTTTGTGTGTTTTTGCTGGCTTTTCAATATTTCTGTCTTTTCTTTTTTTCATTAACATGAAAAATTAAGTTTTATAAAAGAAAACAGTGCATTTTAACAACAGAAGATAGGCTTTTATTTTTGTAAAAAATAGAAAAAAAGATTATATATATATATATATATATGTAAAGCAAGCCCCTAAGGAAAAAAGTCTAATCTTTGGATTGTGTTTCAGAGCTGCGAGCCGAGCGTGTGAGACGAGACGATGGGACTGAGGAGAGAATGTTGGGTAAAGCTCAAACCCTTTTCTGACCAATCACAGAGCAGGTGTAAAATAGTCCTTGTGTGTAGGTTTCTGGAGTATCCTGGTCTTATGCCTGTTAGCGTTCATCATCTGCTCCAGCTTCTCATTGATGCTCACCTACCTTAACTCATACAGGCCTGGCATGGCCTTCCCAACGTTCCCACTCCCAACTGGGAACCATCCATACTACAGGTACAAACCACACAGCAAAACACCATTTATCTGCCTGGCGTAAAGTTTTGTATTTAATGTATTTTTCTTTTACATATTTTACGTTTCAACACTTGCACATGTTTTTTATTTTGTAATGTCAATATTATTCTTTAGAAAGCGCCGATTGGACATGATTTATAGCTTATTTTTATCTGATTCATATGTGTCAAACTCAAGGGCTGGGGGCCAAACCCGGCCCTTTGGAGCATCCAATTCGGCCCGCAGGAGACGTAAATATGGAGAAAACATGAATTATTGTGTACATTTAACTGTTTTCCTGGTGCTTACATTACATGATTAGTACTTTTTAATGTTAAACAGTTGAAAAAAACTCAAAATTCCTGAAATTCTTAAATATTTTCCTTAATTGAATAGTCTGTTGCTCTGATTGGTGCAGCCCACGTACCTGCAAAGAATGAACTAGAAATGAGTGATGTTGATATGAAAATGAAGGTTTAACGCTTGTTGTGTTATAGGGATGTATCTGGATACGATGTCCACTGGAGCTACGGCGTCGCTTTACTCAACGGTGTCATGGCAACGCTCGCCGTCATCTGGACGCTTTTCTGACGCTCAAATAGAAGCACGTGATTGGCATTTATCAGGACTAGAATAAGCTTAATAAGTAGATGAGTTTTAATTCATATTTCGCCCAGAGCCTTTATAACAAGCTTCCTTTTAAGGCGTTCAACAAAGAGCTAGTTTTTATTTTTTTAAAGTAAAATAAATGGAAATAAACTGGATTGTTTGAAGTACTGATGGATCTTCTTCCTTTCTTTGGGTTCATTTTCAAACTTCTTTTTTAAATAAAGAAACTTTGCCCATTTTCTTAACAATATAGCCTACACAATGATCCCTTTATTCCCTCTAGATCAGAGGTTCTCAATCTGTGGGGTTATGGCCCAATCGTGCGTTGGGAGCATTTGCTTGGACCCAATAAAGAATATGTTGTGCTTTTACATTGTGAAGTGTAAATGTATGCAGAATAAGTTCAGACTATTAAAATTAAAACATTTACCCATCAATAATGAGATTTATATGAATTTCTATTATTTTGCTGCTATTACGCGGTGGATGTTAAGTGCTTTCTTGTTTTGTGTATTTCTTTGTTGCCATAATTTGTGTTTTTGGAGTAATTTGTGCGAGTATTTTGGTTATTTTGTATTATTTTTGTTCCAGTAATGTGTATTTTTGGAGTTATTTGGTGTATTTTTGCTGTTTTGTATATTTCCCTGTCATTTTTTGCAGCAGTTGAGCATGTCTTTATCTACCATCTATCTACATGTTTAAAGCTAAGAAGTTGATATAAATGATTCCAAAGACATTTCTGACACAAATTAGTAACAGTTTTATTAGTTTTACGCCGATCATTTGAAGTTCATTCATGTGTCGCTTTAACAAACTACAGCAAAATGTATTCCTAGCTTAATTAAAGTCACAGCATAAATACTGAAGAGCAAAAATAGGCTTGATTGTACATTTATTACATCTTTTTAAATAGAAAATGACAAACAAACACAAAAGGTCCCGTTATAAGTTACATGTGAGTAATTCTTTACTATCCTTTAGTTGTTTCCCCCGTAGCCAGTACCAAAACTAAAAAACAAACAAAAAAAGATCCTCAAAGGTTAGAAACCCATTGAAAAGAATGAAAACCAATGACCTGATATTTAAAGGCACTTTGAAAACTGTTAGACTTGTAATTCCAGTAAGTGCTCTAGGTGGTGGTGCTGAGTCATTTTTAAGTGTCTTTCCAAATTAAGGGTTTTTACTAGTGTGATTTGGAGTGTTAAACACCAGTAGGCACAATTACAATGTGATAAATAGCAGTTGTTGACTAAACAGGAATTAAATATAAAATATGACAGTTTGAGGTAAAAGGTTCTAACGGTAACATAGTTTAAGTGCTTCTTTGTTCAACGGTACTGATGCACATCACAAACCTCTGACTCACCATGATGTGTAGCTAACAGCGAGCTAACGAGCCTCTGACTGAGTCGCGCTACTTTTGTAGCCGCCATGAAGGTTTTTCCATTGATGCACATTTGGTTTGGCAAACGCATGCTATCAGCTAACGTTGCTACAGGGAGAGGACTCGCTCTCTGCTGAGGTTTCTGCGTGGCCGTTAGCGAGCGCCTCCTTCTCACAGCGCCTCCTCGAGGTCACTTTGAAAAGCCAAGCGAAGAAGAAGATGACGGCGATGACGGAGAAGTACGCTCCGTAGATGAAGAACTGTGGGGGGGGGACCAATCAGAATAAGTTATGCTGAGGCGTGTTTTTACGTGCTGATGAGTTTCTCACCTGGGTGAAGATATCGAGTTCGAGCCCGACCGAGTCCACCACGACCAGCGTGAGTAGAGACTGCAGCAGGAGGGCCACGAACGTGTTAACCCCAAACACCAGGGCAAACCGCTGCATGCTGAGGTTAGCTGCAATCTGATATCTGCTGAGTCACAGGAACACCATGCTGAGCTCAGCTTAGCTTGTATCTGCCTTCCTCGCCTGGCTGCTTTAAAGCAATCCTCCACTGTTTCTAACAATGTGGCCTAAAACATTAAGTACAGTATTCATGTACTTATTAGAAGATCTATGCCTAACAAAACGCATTATTGCACCATATTTGTTCAAATGGAACTACTTTACCATGATTGATGTCACACACACCCATTTGCCTGTAAACATCCCCATTGTTTGCTATTAGAGTGAGAAGAAGAGCTCTCCTAAGGGGCCTTTACTCTCCCTTAAACAGTTTGTAGACATGCTCTGGTGGCTGAAGTTAGCGAGTAAATTACAGAATGTTGAAGACACAAACCCTGAGGATAAAAGTCCTTTTGTGTGAGAGTCCTTCAACAGTCAGTGATTTAATTGCAAACTTCAGCCACCAGAGCATCGTAAAGATCCCTTAGGAGAGCTCCTCTTCTCTGCTTCATTGTCTACTACGAAACTGCAGAGTTGGAACTATCGCCCCCTGCGGTCATATCATTTTTCGGATCACAACTGTTTTTATCATCTTTCGTTAAACAAAAGAGGTTTACATGAACATCTTTAACTTTTCCTGATTATTTCGAGCAACCAAAAGCAGCACAAATTGCATTTTGACTGAAAAAGCTGCTAAACAATCTAAAAAGCAGGCTGAAAGCTTCACTCCAATAAGAAACAATGGGATGTTTACAGGCAGAGGGATTAATGTCATCATTCACAAGATTTCAAGATGGAGGAACACAGTAGTCCCATTTTTAAAAGTTAATATGGTGCAAGATAATGCATTTTGTTAGGCATAGATCTTCTAATAACTACATTTCAAAGGTTTTACACCACATTTGTAAAGAATCACCCAATATGACATTTGAAAAATACCCTAGAATTTCTATGTGCAGAGGTAACATCCGATAGGCCACTGCTGGCTTTGTACTCACGTTGCCACGGTGATCAGCAGCATGTACGTGGCCCTGAAGCAGATGTAGCAGCCATAGGATGACCAGATGTTACCCAGGAGGTCCATGATGAAGACGCAGGCAGCCATTAGCAGGGAGAGCATGCACAGCACCAGCTCTCCCCACATGGACCAGGACACGGGCAGGCAGCCCGCTAGCAGTGCTGCCAGAGCACCTGAGAACCACAGCTACACTCAGTACTACACAGACTCCACTGGATGACATTCTTTAATAACTAATAAAGTACGTTAATATTACAAAATAAAAAACTAAAAAAAAAACTAAACCCTCCACCAAATTCAAATTTTCTGAACAGATTTAGATAAATCACAGAAGTGGAAAATTGACTCTATGTCTAGAAATATTTTAAGGGAACAAAGCAAATGCTTCTGATTGGCTTTGCTTAAATGGCTTTGAATAGGTAAACATCAAAGACTCAGCAGCCAATCAGGAGAAGGACCAGAGACATCAAAGGAATTGCCCTTGCAGATGATTGACAATGAAAACTATCTTACATCATGTTTAAAAGCAGTATATACTGTCTACTATATGCTATAATTATGGTTAGGATGGTGATCGTTCCCACTGAAGTATACTTCCAAGTTTCCCAAAATTCATTTCAAACCTACAACAAAAACCTGAATCACCCTGAGGTTCAATATCTGTTGATTCTCCACCTTTACTTTGAAAGTTCTAAAAACATTTTAAATGAGAAAGTGAGCAAGTAGAATATCAACATGTGCTCATTTGATCCATAAAACTCAATATATACATATTTCATGCCGACATTTCGCAGATTTTTGAAAACTCTTCATTGTGCTACTGACTGAACTTCAGATTAACTTCAAAACGTTAAAAAAAACTAATGGAAAACAAGAGTAGATGACTAATGTGCCCACCGTGCATACTTCAAAAATCTCCTGAAATAGTATTTCTCACATAGTCATTCTTTCCATACTATCTAATGTGAACGCACTACATACTCATAGCATGAGCAGTACGTTGTCAGACGTCGATAAACA
Organism: Gouania willdenowi; assembly: GCF_900634775.1. Taxonomy (NCBI): domain Eukaryota; kingdom Metazoa; phylum Chordata; class Actinopteri; order Blenniiformes; family Gobiesocidae; genus Gouania; species Gouania willdenowi. Next base: position 2,021,950 of record NC_041045.1, read on the forward strand.
CGCCGCCTAGTGGCTGGCCTAAGGAACCACGCTTACCCGCTAGCGTCGACAACATCTCAACGTAGCCGTTGTAGATGACGTAATCCGACGAAGGACGGACGTTTTCCCACAGGACTTGTGTGTAATTGACGATCTGAAAGTGTCCGCAGGTGGCGAGCGCCCACCACAGCGACCAGGCCAGCAGGGGGCGACAGCGGTAGCACTGTAGAAAATCACTGAATAGAGTTCGCAACACCTTGGAGAGGCTGATGCTTTGGCTTTGTGGCTCAGTGGAGACAGACATCTGCAGAGAGACATACGGGGTTATAACTGTAACAGTATTTCTGTTCTAATTGAATTGTAATTAAGTGCAGATAATCGACTTTGTAATTGGAATTGGCATGGAAATTCTATGAAAACTGTCAATTAAAATGTAATTAAATGCAAAACTGTGGAACTATGCGACAGTTTTACGGCTTACACATATACGCAATAAAAAATTATTAAAATGTGTTTCATATCATGTTTATTTTGCCACTTAGATTAAAAACGAACCAGATCAATAATATTTTTTAGTGTATTTTACAGTTGATTTAAAACATTGGTCAAACTGACCCGTTATCATAAGAGATGCTAACAGGAAGCTAGCACACGAGGAAAGTTACTTTTTATGGGGTTATTTTTTTCAGGCTCAGTAATTGTGATTAATTGAATTTGAACTTCAGTAATTGAGAAAATAATTGTAATTGATTTTCAGGGGAAAATTATGATTGAAATTTTAATTGTAATTGGGAAAAATGCCAGTCACTGTATTCATAATTTAGTTGTAATTGAACATGGGCAATTGAAGATGTAATTGTAAATTTAAAATGTAATTGACTCCATCTCGTCACTCACCGAAGAGAAGTGGTCAGTGTTGAGAGGCACTTTAATCTCCTTCTCTTCTTCTGACTTCTCCCCCGGGGAGGCACCGCTGTTGTCCACCGACCGTGAACTGTTGTGGAAGAACAAGCTCCTCTTGGGCATGGGGAGGAACCAGGGGAACACGGAGGCCACGCACAGCGACGCCAGGGTAATGATCACCAGGTGGACCAACGGAGTCTTGGCGAAAGACAGCAGGAGCTGCCCGATCAGGCCCCCGGCAGCGGCTCCACAGAGCGTGACGCTGCGGCAGTAACCCGTCAGCCTCTGGTAGTGCTCGGGCTCCACCACGCTGTAGATGTAAGAATAATAGGCCACGTCGGAGGCCGTGGCCAGACCGAAGATGAACTCCAGGAGCTGCATGGCCAGCTTGCCCTGCGCCTTCCACAGCATCACATACGTGACCACATAGCTGGTGGCCTGCAGCACCAGCACGGGTTTGTAACGGAGGAAGTCGGTGGCCAGGAAGATGGGGAACAGGAGCACCAGGTAGGAATACGTCCATATGGGATAGATCTCATTCACCACCTGGAGGCAGAAAAGCAAAAGTTAAAAAAAATAATAATAAAAATATCTAAATCAAGGGTTCTCAACCTTGGGGTGGCAAAACCCTGGAAGGGGTTCACCAGATGCCTTTAAGAAACTAATAATATTTTTTGAACAATTTGAGCGTACGTACCTGCACATTTTAGTGAAAAAGCAGAAAAGGTTTTAAAATAAAAAATTCAAAATAATAAAAATTAGCGGGAGCATATCGATATTTGATTATGGAAAAAATATCGTGATATATCGCTGTATCGAGATATCGTTACACTCCTATTTACTCACTTTTAACCCATTTTATGGACTAAATCATTATATCACAAAGACCCCCCCCCACCCCCCCCCCATTATATTTTGTAAAATTGGATTATTTTTGCATGGATGCTAATATTTATATATGGGTGTGTCACAGTTGTTGAAAATTACTCCCAATTTCCAGTTAATATCAATAAATAAATATATAAATAATTTTCTGTCCCTTTGCAGAGGTAGATTATAAATATATATATTTACATGTAGTAGATTGTAATATCTAACAGGACGTAGTGAACTTCCTCCTTCCTTGGTGTAAATCTGATAGCAGCTCACAATACATCATTGTCTTGGACCATTTCACAAGTATTTCACAAGTTGACGTTGAAAAACTTGCCAAACATTAGACACCACCTGGTCCTGTTCAACAACGTGACTAGAGCACAGCCAGTGTTCCAGATGTACTCGTTACCTTGCTAATTTGTGTCCAATCTTCTGCTGAACTTTGTGACTTAAGTTATTTATATATTTAACTTAAAACGAAGACCTTTTAACGAGGAAGTAGTACATAGTGATACACAACATATAAATATTTCACTTTTGGGGCATTACTGCAGATTAAATAGGCTGCATCATTAGCGTGGTTGGTATAAGCTAATATAAATATAATGTAAATACACAAACTACAGACATTTTGTTGACATAATCAACCATTTTATTAAATTCGGCTCAATAACTTAAAGTGCTAACTTAATGCAGGTGAAATTTTAAAGCTCAACAGCATTTAACTCAACAACGCAACACCCGGAAGTCATTACTTGACAAGGTAACCAGTGAATCCGTAACACTGGTATTGCAGGTCAGGGCAGCAACCTTCAGCAATGGAAAGTTTGACAACGTCAAGATTTAATGATTAGTATTAGCTAAAAAATAGATTTAAAAAATGCGAGTTAACTACATTAGGAGTGAAAGGACGTGGTAAGAAGTGTGTGTGTAATTTCAGGCTAACCGCTAACCGCGGGACGCACCTGGGTCTCCGTCAGGTTCTTATCGGGTCCCAGCAGGAAGGCAGTGAGGAAAGGCTCCAGCGGCCGCAGGCTGGAGAAGAAGCCGTAACCACAGAGCAGTAGAGTGGGGAACAGAACAGACATGTCGGGCACTACATGACCCGCTGCTGCTACCGCTGCTCTAGTCTGGTGGAGTGTGGACGGTTACAGGGCTGAACACCGCCATCTACCGGTGTGGACAGGGATGACAGGATAACGCCTCAACGGATTAATGAAGCCCACTTCCGCCAGTAAAAAAAACAAACTAGGAATAATACAATAATAATAAAAAAATAATATAATTATTACTTATTCATAATTATTTGAGATAATGTCTTATAATTATGACTTCATAATTTTTTCCTTATAATTATTTTATATTTCCTAGGTTTTTTTTTTTACTGGCAGAAATGGGGACTTCCATACAAATCCCAAACCCTGTATTATAAAAATATATATATAAAATCAGTGTCATGTATAAATGTAAAATGACACATCTGATAATCATTAGTGTTAGATTTGGTAATTTAATACAGAACATTTAATTTGGTTTACCTTTCTGATAAAGGGTTGATTATAATTTTTCCCATTTCTTATTTACAGTGACGACCTGGAATTCATATTTTGTCACGTATTCACAGACATTTTACAGAGCTCTGTATTTGTCTCGCTTAAAATGTCGCTCTGATACAATATTGAAGATTTTTGTACATTTCTCCACATCAGTTTGCAATGAGTCATTATTGTCAAACTGATTTGAAACTGGATACAAGTGTCAACATGTTATAAAACAGGTTGGGGCTGTTACGGCAAAATTTGCGGTTGACCTCATTTGGAGACATGATTTATTGCTCTGGTTAAGTGATGAAGCGAAGCATTGATGATTTTATAAAAAAGGTTTATTATAAAACTAAGTAAAAAGGGTACAAAGTGGAACAAAAATTGGTGACCGCCCGGCCGGACTTTCGAAGGCAGAGTGAAACACGGTTCTAACTCAACACGTATATTCCCCCTCCCTCCAGGAGATAAAAAGTACAGGGTGGAGGTGATAGGAGAGAGGAAAAGAGACAGTTTCTTCATTGGGTCAAAACAACCAGTTCTGGTATCTGCTGGTTGTCATGGGAGTGGAGGTGTGTGCGTTTATGTGTATGGGGTGTGTATGTGTGACTATGTGAGTGTGTGTAAGCATGTGACTGTGTGATGCCTCCGTGTCTGAGAGATAAAATGTGTTTTGGGAAGCTGACCTCGAGAAGAGAGCAGAAAACACGAGACAGCAGAAATGAAAAGTCTCAACTTAAAGCCTATAAAAGAATAAGGTCTATGAGTAAATAAGTTAATAAACATAACTAACAATTTTGGCCCTGACAGGGCGTAATAGTTAGATTTCACAGATTTCAAATTATATATGTGTATTTTAAACTCAGCTAATTATTTTAAAAAAGCGATTACATTTAAGTATTAGTATTTAAAATGCAATTAGGGGAACATTGGTGGTATTTTGCATTATCTTTACCAGTGTTCTACCTTAAAATGTCTTTAAGTTACACAAAAAAAAACAAGAAACTTTTTAAAGTGACGACCTTTTAAAAAAAAAAAAAATTTAAATAAAATAAACATATTTAACGTGCAAATGTAAAATCTGTGTGAGAAATCCGTCATCCATCAGATTCTGACTACACGTAACCACACGCAGTTACCTGTAAAACCTAAATCGCACAAATTAAACCGTTTACACAACAAACGTTTTTCCTTGCATGCCAAGGTTCTAAAAAAAAAAAAAAGAAAAAATATGCAAATATAAAGAGAAAATTTCTTGCAAGACTCTTTCAAAATCTCACACAAACACTTTTCTCATATCTGGAGATTATTTTTTATTGATAAATGTACATCGCTTCAGAATGGCCAATAGTCACCATCAAGCAGTTTATACAAGAAGACTGGACAGTTAACAACCGACTTACAGAGAGACTGAGCGGACATTTGTTTAGTTTGCTGCTGGAAACACAGTAGAAAAACAACACAAATATAATCTTTATAGATAGATTTATGTATTCATTTATTTATTATAGATGTGTTTAAGCTTAACTAAAGTGCCTGGACGTTTGTTTGAATTCATGTTCAACAGTAGCACATAGAGGACTCAACGCGGCAGCAGCAGCTGGACATTACTTCTATTAGAATAATATTATTAATGCAGCATGAAGTCAATGTGGGAAGACTAAAACAAGAAAAAAAAGGGGGTCACAATGGTATGAATAGAGTCTAATGCATCAAAGTTGACCAAACTGAAGAAGGAACAAACTTAGTGTATTTGGAAAATGTTGATTTTTCAACCGTTTCGTCAAACGTAAAAGTATGAAGTGATGCTGGGATAAAAACTTTTTTCAGTTCCCATGACTGAACAATTAGTGGAACTTTGGTTTCGATGGGGAAAAAAAATAAATGTGTGCGCAGTTATTCTATCTACCGTTTGTAGCTATAGGCGTGACTGATAGAAACGAACAGAAATAGGATCAAATATGGAGAATAGTTAGATATTTGTGTATTGTGTGTATGTTGCTTTAAAAACACGTCAGACGTTTGGGTGGATTATCCATGACTGACTGTATACCGGCCTAGAATAGAGTCGTAAAGTGGCAAACTTTAATTTAATTCACTGTAGGTTGCAACTGTTCTCGAAGCTGTTGAAATATCAAGGAGCGCAAATGTTTCTAAAGTAATATACCCACAAACATGTCACTGCGGTGTTTAATACTCATGTCTGATATGAGCTCAGAAAGCGTTGGTCCGGACCTTCTCCTGCCATCGTTGGTCTGTAAAAAGGTGAAACTGCCTCCGAGTGGTTTCAACTATTTGGCCACATTCCTCATCACGCAGAACAACAACAACAAAAGCAACAAAGATAAAGCCCAACAGGCCACAGCAGGTTCCATCTGTGCATGAAGCTACATGGTGAAGTGTCGCGTGTAGTCGTATTCTATCGTAGGAATGACAGCCTGCACAAACTTGAGGAAAATCAGGAGATACCTGTGAGTTTGGGTTAAAGGGAAACTGCTGATAGAGGGGAAAAAAGCACCCGACTCGGAGGAACCAATATCGTGTTAGCGTGGAAGGATACATGTGCACGCCGAGCTCGCCACCTCCTTCCGCCACCGTCTCGATGATTTTTTTCATCACTTCAGCATGCCTGAAAGCAAACAGACGTGAGTTATGGACTCAGGGGAACGGGAACATTCCTCGTCCCACTTACCGACAAGGGTGGACCGAGCACATGGCGGGTGGGGGCAGGTGGGGGTGGTTCTCGATGGTGACCGTCTTCTTTACGTGGTCCTGGCTAATGTCCTCGTACATTTGTTCTACAGTCAATGGTTGTCTGTCCTAGTACAAACGATAGGGTTAACACGACATCTGAACCTTTTAAATCATAAATCTAATAAAATAATAATAATAAACCTCCCATCAGGGTTTTAAAGTCAATCAATGATGAGGTAAATTTCCCAGATTGCTACTTGTATCATTTAAAATCTAGAGCAGACAATAGAAACTGGCGGCCCTCAGTCTAAAGTTGTGCGTCCCCCTATTTAGTGATTCCAAACACACGAAATGCAAGACACACACACACACACACAAAATTTAAGGAAAAAATAAAAATACACAACATGACTCGTGACAAAAACAACAAATATACATAGAATGACAGTCAAACATACACAATTACAGATTAAAAAACAATACACAATGATTCCAAAAAAAAGACAAGATGACAGGAAAAATACACAAAACTACTTATTAGATTAAAGAAATACAAAAGAATGATAACAAAATGACTCCAAAAACCTAAAAAACAACCCAGGACAAAAAAAACAAAACAACAAAAATACACAAAATGACTGCAAAACCAAAATGACAGAGAAAAATCACAAAGTGAGAGAAATATACACAAAATGACGTATTGGATTAAAGAAATGCAAAAAATAAAGACAAGAAAAATATACAAAATAACAAATACACTAAAGACATCGCTCACAAATTAACCACAAAAATATACAGAGATATACAGCACCATCTCCTGTTAGAAATGTGAATTGCACATAGCTATTCTTGCATAAATCTAATGAATGAATCAATAAATGAATTTCCCAGCCCTTAACCTGTGGCTCTTGTTGAAACAGTATTGCTGGTTACTGACACAAACACACACCTCGTCATATCCGAACAGCCAGAGTCGGGGGGTCTGGTAGTATTTGTCGTAGGTAATGTACAGGTCGTAAGTTCTTGTCTGAAGGATGGCATCCTCGCTCCCAGACTCTACGTTTGCTTTGGTTTCTGTCATCTTACTGGTGTCCAGGGTTGCCTAGCAACAGGAGAGAGCGGTCAGGTGATGGCTAGACAGACGCACATGGAGAGAAAGAGAGAGAGAACGATGCAAAGACCTCGTCTGTTTCCAGCAGGCCGCTCTCCTCGTACTCTGAAAGGACAAGACAAAGCAGTGTTAGTGTGAGAGGACTCACACACACACACCCACACAACAGGAAGGACACGTGGATACCTTCCATATCTGCTGCCTCATCCTCCTCATCATCATCATCGTCACGGCACGCTGTGGATGTGGCGTTCATGTTCTTGTCCTGAAATCATCCCAGAACTTAAACTGAGACCACAGCAACACAACAACAGAGAAATAGAATATGTTTCAAAGTAAAACTCACCTTACTGTTGTCCAGACAGAGTTCCTGCACAGTATCCGTGACGCCTAACAAACCTGCTCACACACACAGACACACACACACACACTAAACAAAATTACACAAACTGCATTCATGGAGAAAACACAAGTGAGAATATTGTATGCTGGCAACAGCTGTGTTTATCAACAGACTCTCCTCAGCAGCCAAACAGGAGAGTTTGATTTGTTGCCATGACGTCAGCGTGTGTCCTTTGAGGTGGGCACCTCGCATTATTTCCAAAAAAAAATGTACAATATTCAAGATCTACAGTGTAAAAGTAAAAACCAGTAAGAAAAATTAGAAAACAAAATGAAGGATTCTTGTTTTCTTTATTTACAAACAAGTCAAAGTTGGAAAAAAAAAAAAGTTATTTAATATGATAATATTCCTGATTATATACATGGGCACGACTGGTTGCTGTGTGCCATTAGGACTGTTGCCATGGCAACAGGCATGCTAGCATTTGTCCTTTAAAGTGGAATCTGCAAAAATTGTTTATAAAAATGAATCGCAAAATTAACAAATTTGACAGCATGATCAGACAAAAAAACTATAATAATAATTTAGCGAATTTTCCGGACTGTAAGTCGCATTTATTTAAAAATGTATTTCACAAAATCCAAGACCAAGAATAGACTCAAAACATTACAAGCCATAACCATCCAAACTACAAAAGAAGTATGACTTATAGACCGGATAATACGATAATGTTGAAAAAAATCTGAATAAATCAGTCAGTATGAAATGTAAAGCCACATAAAAGGTGGATCACCCTGATTAAATCAGATAAAAACATACAAAATATATAATAACAGATAAATTATGAGAATATTTTACAGCTTGTGTGAAAACTTGTGCTTTCTATTTATAATGCAGAACATTTTAAATAAAAGTTAATGATATACATGACGTTTGAATATATTTTTTTTCATGCAGGCAACCAAGCAACTAATCTCTAGTTAATCACAGGGAAATCATCCAATTAATGATAATATTGTGTGTAAAGCAACTATCTTAGATGAGGAGCTGTTTTCTACACTTAAATGTGATTTAAAATGTGGTTTTTGCCTCTTTCAGGCTAATCTCTCCCCCCCACCTGCATTGTGGTACGTGTCCACCCAGCCTCCGTCTCCATCGTCCTCCTCTATGATGGCCTCCAGCTCGTCTGAATACTCCATCTGTTTACAGCGCTTGTAACAGGGCACTGTGTGTGCACACAAAGCCAGAGCCACAGGTGATGCAATCAGCCACAGAGCGACGCTACAGGAAGCTACACATTCCACAGGCTTCTCTCACCATTACGCGTCAGGAGGAACTGTTTATCCGGAGGCAGGAAGGGCTTCACCTTCACATCTTCTCCAGTCGCCCTGAACGTGGAACAAACCACAGGAAGGTGTGATTTCCATCTGATGTCATTACTGGCTATTAATCAATACGGTTGGCCAACTATTGTTATTATTTTACGTTTCAATGCTTCAGATTTGAAGTTAAACGACACAAAATTATGATTCGACTTCTGTCCAGTTTGCCTCACTTGCTAGAAGGGTTTTTTTTGTGTCCGCTATTTTTATGATACTAAATTTTGTCAAAATGCCAGATATTGTTTACATTTCAGGAGGATAAGTCCATCATATTGCAATATATCATAGTGAGATTTGGCATTTCTGTCTCTGGAATGCATTTAACCTCAGACATACACACCGTTCAATTGGGAAAATTGTATTATAACCAGTGATATTGGCTCGGGGTGGGACATTACACCAAATTCACGATTTTGTTTAAATACACTAAAAGTGTATTTCCATACTTGTATAAAAAGGAAAAACAGGATTAGATCATCCTACATTAACAAATTAAGTGAATCTCTCTGGGGATGATTTTTTTTTTTCTCTCAAAACGATTGCAGGAATATTTCACCATAAATTGTTCAAAAAAGCTTCATTAAATTTTCACACAACAATATTCCAATAGAATTGTAATCTTTTAAATGATATTGTCATTCAATGAAGTAGTCGGTTTCAATTTCAAGAGAGTTTGACTGATTGTTTACCATTTTAAATAATGTAAGTGACTTATTTATGTTTTTAATACATGGAAGTTCAAACTAGGGCACAATCATGTGGATATTGTGACTTTTTTTGGTCACGAGATCAAACTGGGTCGTATGTGGCCCCTGAACTAAAATGTCTGACGCCTTGATTAAAATTATGTTTTAATATCACGTGTAGGGCTGGGCAATATATAGGCCAAAAGGAAAATCTTGACAATTTTAACACAATTTTTTTTTTTTTTTTTAGCAAAAACACAATTCTGGCTGATTTTTGCTGATGCAAAATGCAACACAAGCACGTGTATTATTAACAGCAGCACAATATGTGCACATTGGCTTTTTCTCCTACGAGGGACAGCACATGTGAGTGAGCTCCGTAGTGTGGCTTGGGTTGGGACACACTCAGCAATCCATCCAACTGTGATTATCAGAAAGCAGCGACCCCTAAAACAAGTATTTTAATTTAAAAAAAAAATCAGTTACAAAGTTAAAATATTTCATTAGAGGCGACATTGCAATTTTCTATATCACCAAAATAGAAAACTCGATATATCTTGAATCTCAATATATTATATTATATATTATATTATAGTAAAAGGCAGGCAGTACTTTTGCCTCGTGTAGGGGGCGCACGTGAGTCCAAAAATTCTTCTTCTACGATGCAGAGTAACAGGAAGTTACGTTAAATTCAGTCACTACTTTTCCGAATACTTTAATAAATATAATTAAAAACGTAATGTCTCGCCAAAAATCAACCTCACCGTACACCACACACAGTTATCAACAAGCCGTTAAAGCGTTAATTTACCATTTCCACGTCGGACAGTGATGAACCAGGTGATCTCCAGCTGCTACAAACTGAAAGTACAGAGAGAGGGAAGAGCACCGCGGTCACGACGAGCCGTGTTCACAACACCCAGAGCCGCTGTGTGAGGTTAACCAGCTCACCTCCTCCGGTGTTATCACCCCCGTCTCTTTAAACTTGGATTCCTGCGGAAACACAGGAGGAGAAGGAGCAGGGCTGAGTCAGTGTTCCAGAGCTACGACACCTGACACACACACGCACACACAGTTTTACCTTCAGCACCGGAGTCAGGAACTCCGCCACTCCCAGCGCGGTGCCTTTCACCGAGTTAATAACGTTCTGCATTTCAGAAAACAAGCGAGAACCGGGCGGTTCTTGTTTTTTTTTATCTCAGCGGGCTGTCAACGCTCTGTTGCGGGTTATTTGGACATTACTGCTGAGGCACGGCCGGTCACATGACCACAGCTAACGCGTCTCATTCCGTACTCTCGCGAGAACTTGAGACGGAACTGTACTTTTTTTTTTTACAAACATGTACTACTTTCTTTAACAAACATAAATAACATATATTCCCAAATCTCCCAAAGGCGTAACATTTGTAAACACAAAAAGCAAAGTAAAAACCAGGCAAAAAAAAAAAAAAAAGACGATATTCTAAAGACGATTCATTGGTCACGTGGTGGCGATATTGCACGTCAGATGGATTTTTCTTCACCGTGAAGAAGAAACTGTCACATTGAAGGAAGAAATGCACATTAAAAGCAACATGTAGTGGCCTTTTGTGTATTTTATTAAATAAAGGTTGTATTGGTGTGCTAGCCAATGCTAACGTGCTAAGCTAAACTAGCGGCGCTATGAGGTCGCTAGCATGGACTCCAAAGCTCCTCCGCTGTGTCCTCCGTCCGACACCGGTAGCTTACACCGTGAGGACCCGGACTGCGGGTTCCAGCTGTGGGGTAGCGAGCCGGACCTGGAGGACACCGACCGGCTTTGACACCGGTATACAGACCTACAACAGCCTGAGCAAACAGAAGGAGCCTTTGGTGTTGGCCAGGGACGGAGTGGCAACTTGGTACGAACCGTACACCAGTGTTACACTGAAATCGGTCACCCATCAGATTCTGTGATTAATGCGAGATTCACCATGGCAACCTTTAATCTTTAAAAAAATATATATATTATTGTCGTGTTTAAATTATAAATGTTAATTTAGAGTATGACATTTTAATGGTCATACGGAAACGCGCACCTTATTGGTCAGTTTAGGTGCTGTGATAGGTGCACCACGTGACTTAAAGTTCTGTCAGTTTTATTTCAGCTCATATTTATTTTTAGCTAACCCTTTTATTTTATCCCTAACCCAGGAAATACCCTAAAATTTTTAGTTTTTTCGTATATGTATTTTTAAAGGTGGAATTTGCCGTGTTAAATATGTTAAAATGAAAAAAAAAAAAATATGACAAAAGTGGGATTTGAACCCATTACTCAAGGAAGGATCCTTGAGTAATACGTTTCCGTATCAATAGACACTTCGTATTTTAATTGAGCAAATTTTTAATCATTAATACTACATGTAAACAATTAAAATGGTCAGACGCTTAATAATAATAATAATAATATTTATTTATAAAATATTGCCGATTTACTATTTTTTTTTTCCTTTTGCACATACGTTTGCTTGGTTTTAGATGCCATGGTTTGACATATCTGAAAAAATTAATAAAATGTCAAAATGTGTCCAGGTACAGCTGTGGACCAACTGTGTACGACCATGCTCACCTAGGACACGCATGGTATGTAATAACAGTTATTGTTTAGTATTCATTCAAATGTTTTTTATTTAAATACGTTTTAATTGTAGAAACATGTATAAATACTGTGACGTGACTGTGATGGCCAAATGTAATTATTTTCATCCCTATTTGTTGTCATTTTTCCCACCTCAGCTCCTACGTCCGGTTTGACATCCTGCAGCGAATCCTATCCAGACTGTTTGGGATCACCGTGATCCACGCCATGGTCATCACTGACATCGATGACAAAATCATCAAGAGAGGCTGGGAGGTAAACAGCAGCAAAACAAACAGCAGGCTGCTGTTGGCTTGGATCAGGTTCACGTTAAGCTTTTTTGTCTGACAGGAGAACCTTCCCCCGGCCGCCATCGCACGAACCTATGAGGAGGAGTTTAAGAGGGACATGCTGGCATTAAAGGTGTGTTTTAATACAATAAAAAACCTTGGGATAAATAAGATAAGATGCACCTTTACTCATCCCACATCTTTAAAAATTGTGACAAAACAAAAAAGAGTGGAAGAATCATGAACCATGGTATTAAGTCACATGAACCTGTGTGTGTGTGTGTGTGTGTGTGTGTGTGTGTGTGTGTGTGTGTGTGTGTGTGTGTGTGTGTGTGTGTGTGTGTGTGTGTGTGTGTGTGTGTGTGTGTGTGTGTGTGTGTGTGTGTGTGTGTGTGTGTGTGTGTGTGTTTTGATGTTTCTTCCTTGTCTTGCAGGTGATTCCTCCTGCAGTTTACCTCCGGGTCACGGAGAACGTGCCGCACATCATCGCCTTCATAGAGGGCATCATCAGAAACGGACACGCCTACGCCGCAAAAGATGGTGGGTAACTTATTATCAACTAGTCAAATGTACAAACGACAAGAATAATAAAAACTAATCAACTCAATTCATTTCGAATTACAGAAGAGACATGTTTACCGGTTACGGATGAGGATAAATAAGTAATTTGTTATTAATATTAATTTGTTGGAGGTGACGTGTACTTTGACATTCAGTCCATCGGAGGGCGCTACGGCAAGTTTACTGGAGCTGTGGAACCTCAGGGAGAACCAGGTGAGCTGCACCACAGCATTATTGTTTAACCCTACCATTATCCTTGGGGTCAATTTGACCCCATTCAATGTTTATTATAAAAAAATAATAGATGACTTTGTTCCTCTTGCTAGGGTGATACTTTTGACCTGATTCATGAAATCTTAGTAAAGTCATTCAACAATTTAAACTTAAGAATAACAAGTTAAATAGTTTTTCATGCTATGATTGTATTCAGAAAACTTATTTGTAATTTTTTTTTTTTTATGAAAAAAGTAACTTGGTGTGTCTCGTTTCATTAATTTGTATTATTATGGGAGAAGCTTTAGTTTTTTTTTTTAAACACGTGTGTGTGTTTTCATTATTAAGTTATTTATAATGGTTGATTGCTTCTTCTGTCAGAAAACTGTTTCTTTTAAGCGGCTCAAACTCGACGTTTCTCTCCAGGTGACTCAGGGAAACGCGACCCGCGGGATTTTGCTCTGTGGAAAAAGTCCAAAGCTGGGGAGCCGTACTGGGAGTCCCCGTGGGGCAGGGGGAGACCAGGCTGGCACATCGAGTGCTCCACCGTTGCCAGGTTGGACCTCGTTCTGCACCTTTCCACAATCTGAGTCTCTACCTGTTAAATGATTATTTCTGCTGTCCACAGCGCCATGTTTGGGAGTCAGCTGGACGTCCACTCAGGAGGGATCGACCTGGCTTTTCCTCACCACGAAAACGAGATCGCACAGAGTGAAGCCTTTCACCAGTGTGACCAGTGGGCCAACTACTTCCTGCACTCAGGTGAGCAGGAAGTGTTCCTGCGTCAACAGGAGTCTTTGAAACGTGACCTGTGATTTTAAATGTTTCAAAACAATGTGTTATATGTTAATTTATGAAAAACATTCAAACATTAAATACAGAAACTTTGATAAAATACTTAGAAATCGGTTGCTATGTTTACCTAAAAATAATGTACAGCTTATTGTTGCATAACGTGAGGAAAAAACATACGTTTCTTTTTTTAAACTTAAATTTAGCACTGTGGTTGTGTTTATTTTGGCAATGTCGCTTATTAGGCCTTTTATTTAAGCAATTCCTATAGAAAAGGTCATGAAATTGAAATTATGTAAGATTTTTGCACTATTTTTTTGTACAATAAAAATCTTTGTGCATAACAGATAGGAATTTGACGATGAAGCATAAAGACTGTAAACGAGCAATTTATCTTCTACGATTAATCGAATAATTAATTAGAAAATGAACAACTGATAACTAAAATAATTGTTTACTGCAGCTCTACTTTAAAAAGTAGCCAAACCCTAAAGTTGTGGCTGGAAATGATTTGATTATGGGCGGAGTTAGTTAAGACACGCCCAGTGTACACTATCAAATCCCCAATTAACTATCTATGCTATGCTAATCTGCTACTCATTACTCAATATACCGCTCTATTCATAATTCTCTCAATCCAACCTAACCGTCACAGATTGCAGTGTTTTTATTGGAGGAGGCGGGGCTAAAAGTGATGTCAGAAGCCAACCAGACGTCACATGAAATACTTTAACTAAAAGAATCATCATCAACAACACTATTTTGTATTGAAATACATTTATTTTCAGCAGGATAAAGGGGTCAATGGTAAAGGTGTGTGTGTGTGTCTTTTCCAGGGCACTTACACCTGAAAGGCAGTGCAGAGAAGATGTCCAAGTCGCTAAAGAACTACATCACCATCAAGGTGAAGCCCTCCAACTCCCACAGGTCTCCCTACAGCATATCTAATACAACCCGTCTCTCTGTCCTTCCTCAGGACTTCCTGCAGTCCTACTCTGCCAACGACTTCCGCATCTTCTGTCTTTTAAGCAAATACAGATCAGGTGAGTCAAAGTGAACGACTGGCGGGTATTAGAAAGTGCTGACTCAGCAGTTTCCCTTTAAAAACGTGTCCGTCTGCAGCCACAGATTACAGCGACAGGAGCATGTCGGAGGCTCGCAGCACCTCAGAAACTCTCTCCACCTTCATCCACTCGGCTCAGGCCTACATGAAGGGTCAGCTGGTGTGTGCGCCCGTACAGGAGAGCTTCCTGTGGGAGAGGTGACTCACTCATCCACCCGTTTGTTCCACTCATTCCTCCTCCCGTTCCTCTACCAACGCCTTCTGCCCACGTGTGTGTTCTGCTGACTCGTCAGGTTGGCCCAAACTAAAACCAACGTGGTGAAAGCCCTGGCGGACGACTTTGACACGCCGAAAGCTGTTGGGACACTGATGAACCTGGTTTACCACAGCAACTGCCATCTTCAGCCAGTTACCATGGTAACTCTTAGTCAGAAGATAAAAGCACATCAGCTTGTCTCCATAACATGAATGAAACGATGGCTGTCACACACTGAAGCACACATCTACTCCCTCTGTTCACTTGTCTTTATCGTATCTCAGCAATTGGATGTTTTCCCATTAACTAACCTGATTGGCAGCACCTACAGCCAAAGTCAGAACTTGATGATCCAATGTGGGAAATTTCCACATAATCTAACTGTGACTAACGATGACTGTTGGTGTTGTGTTTCTTTCAGTCTGATGGAGCCGTCCGCAGCCCAGCGGTGTTCGGTGCGATCACAGCCTACATCCAGGACATGCTGGATGTGTTCGGGATCCGTCTGCTGCACAGCGAGGTCAGCTCAGATGTCGTCAATATTCAACGTTTCAAGGCTGTTCAAACTGTTCCGATGAATTATTTTTGTCTTCCTTCCATAGGAAGCGAGCGTGCAGAGCAGCAGCTCTAACCTGCAGGCCATTGTGGAACAGATGGTCGACTTCAGAAGTGAAGTGCGAGCGTTCGCACTCGCCCGCCAGGACACGCCCACCGCAGAGTTGTTTAAAAAACCTGGGTTATACCCAGAGAGAACCCCTCTGCTTAAAGCCTGTGACGCCCTCAGAGACGACCTGGCACCCCTAGGTGTGCTGATTAAGGTGAGCTGGGTTGGTTGAACACAGTCAGGTGGTTTTGTTTTTGAGCTCATTAAGTTTGTTGTGTTTTTAGGACAGAGGAGTGACCTCCACGTGGGAGATCAAACAAAGTCGGGCTGTAAAAACGCACCATGACGACGACAAAGGCCAGGAGCCTTCATCTTCTCATGTCTGAGGATGGAACCGCCACAAAGAACTTAAATGTGATCCTGGTCTATACAATGTGCTAATTTTTTTTATTGTCTATTGACTTAAAAATGCTGAAGCTGGTGTCAAATTACAAAAGGAAATATCTGTGGACTGGATTTATATTCCAACAAACATTAAAGTGATGAAAAAAACAACAAAGCATAACATTTAGTAATTAAAATGCAAAGAGATGATTGAAGTATTGAAAATATGAGTGTGTTGTCTATCAGTATTTCTCAAATGGGGGTCCGTGTACCCCAAAGGGTACGAGATGGCACTACAGGGGCTACTTAAGAGAGAGAGAGGGGAAAATAAACAAAAAACCCCAGGTGTGATATGACCAGATATGATAAAAATGAGAAATCTATTCAGGAGCCACTGAATCACTTGTTTTTCAACCTTGGGGTTGGGATTTTTTTAATCGTTATTCTTTTTTCTTTTTTTAATTAAAACAATACACAATCTTAACTGTATTTCTATATTTTCACTTTGTGAAATATAAATCTAGTTCAATTAAAATCTGTGCTCAAACACGATCATCAAAAACTAACTAATCGGTAGAAAGTTGATATAAATGGAGTCATGACCCCAAAAAAAAAGGTTGGGAACCACTGCACCAATGTTTTATTCCACTTAATTACAAAATGAGATTCTTTAAAATGTGTGTCATCAGTCGTTCATTCCATCATTATTCTCTATAGTTATTTAAATAGTTTTCTAAGCAAAATGCAGTAGTCGAACAAAGAGGGGACTTGGATTTATAAACAAGAGAAAGGGGGTACTATCAGATGTGTTTATTGGAGTTGTAATGTCACTGTGGGCTACTAGCAGCTAGCAACAAGTCAATCACATGAAAATGGCTCAACCCACAACCACCCACAGTAGATGATTGGATCGGAGTAGTCTTGGAAATCTTTAAAATGGAAAGGTTGACTTATATTATGAGGATCCAAAAGGACAGGTTTTATGTTATTTGGAGCAAATGGATCACATTTATTACCCCCATGAAATCAGATTTTGTTTAACATCGCCCCACACGCACCCCATCCCTCAGCACACTCTCCTGGTTCTTTTAGAAATAGTTATGAACTTCAAAGTTTAATTTGCAATTGTGTTGAGTATAGCAGTGGTAAATTTTATTTTTAAGTGTCAGTGGGTATAGATGTTGATATATAAAACTATGTACACCCTTCTTTTTCTTTTAGGATGTAATTTTGCTTTCAAAGCCCACATGTAAAAGAGGGTGTTGAACCTCAGAAACCTTTTTTTTTTATTTCTCTCTGAGTTTAATTTAAAAAAAAAAAAAAAAAGGACTTGTAAAGATCACAGGCATCTATATACTTTATTTTTGTATCTGTCATATTGTGTTGTATGCCACCTTATGTTAAGTCTATTTGATTGTTCAAACAAAAATACAGAAAAATAAAGAATTAAAAAAAAAAAGGTAATGTCACTGTGGAGCAACAGTGTCAGTCTATTGCGTGTTTACGTGTCAGGCGGCGCTGCTGCTCTCTGGTGTGAGGTTGATGAGTGAGTTGCTGGCCTGAACCAGTTCACTGATGGACACCCGGCCTCTGCGTCTGATGAACTGAGCCACTGATTCCAGTTCTTCTGGAGTGATGGAGATGAACTTCCCCCTGTCGTCGATCACGCCTGCAAACACAGCACAGGGTGGAGGTCAATTGCATTATTTTCCAATTACAATTAAAATTAGAATAATTTTTCTTCTCCTGAAAGTCAATTACGATTATGTTCTCAATCACGCATGTGTAAGTCATAAAACTGCAACAAGGTTTTCCCAGGTTTGCATTTAATGAAATTGTAATTGATTTCCATTGTAATTACAAGTACAAATGCAAAAATCTGAACTCAATTACAGTTATAACTACATCATAATTGTAATTAATTCTCAAATACGCCTCTCCTCCTGCTCACCTGTGAGGGACCCCTCAGCCAGCAGTTCCTGCACTCTGGTAATGGCGTCCTGGGTCCTCATCCCAAAGTGAGAGGCCAGATCCTCCAGTAGAACCACCTTGGAGTTCTGCGGGGGGGCGGAGCCTATTGTTAGCGCCACAGGTTTGTCAGACATCAGAGCACTGAGGCTCAAACTCACCTGGATGTGCTGGATGAACTCCTGCAGCAGGTTACGAGACTGGGAGACAAAAGAACGACACGTCAGCGGATGATGATGATGATGATGATGATGATGATGGTCTTACCTGGTCTTCTGACAGCTGCTCTTCCTCCCCCTGGTCCTCGATGACGAAGGATGCTTTCAGTTTTAAATACTCCTCCTCCTCACGTCTTTCCTGCTCTTCTTTGGCTCGCTTTTCGTCTTCCTCCTTCAGAAACACAAATGGAAAAATTCAAAATAAATCAGCAGGTTGTTGATAGAGATCATATTTTAGAGGAAAAAAAAACAAATTAGTGAAAATACAGATTGTTATTCTGTTAATTAAATTGTCAAGATTTTTTTTAAATATATTTTCTCCTTATAACCTACTTACAAACCGTTTGAACCAAGGATGTACTCCACATCGCTTCATTTATCACCATGCATAGTTAAACAATAACATCCACTCATTCATACACATTTCCTCCCTTTCTTTTCACTCGTGTTCTTTCTTTTTTTTCTGTTTATATTTCTATTGTTGTTTTAACTTGTAAAGTGTCTTTGAGTGTCTTGAAAAGTGCTCTTAAATAAAATGTATAATTATTATCATCATTATTATTATTATATAAATTTACATAATAACAAACGTTTTATAGTGATGGAATGGAGGCGACTTTCTTATTATTTTATTTTTTAAGTGCAGCCTATGTTCCTCGATTGGAATTTACATATTTTTCTTAAGGAATCATGGACACACTGTGATGTATCGATGTTAATCCCCTCTTATTTTCATCGATTGCATCTAATTCTAGGTGATTCATAACTGATTAATCCTTTTTAAACTGAGAGCTGTATTAGGTGCGTTGCCAGGTTGGTCACCTGTTTCTGCTCCAGCTGCCGCTCCTTCTCTTCCATCTGCTGTCGTTCCTGCTCGCGGAGCTCCTGCATCCTCTTCCTCTCCTCCCTCTCCTCCATCTCGGCCTGGAAACCACACAAACACACACACATTGTTACACAGCCTCTCGCTGCTGTCAAACAGCAGATGCTGGTGCTCACCTCTCGCTGGGCTTTCTTGGCCTGCTTCTCCTCCAGCTTCTTCTGCTTCTTGGCTCCAACTTTAGCCATTGGCTGAATGTTCTGCTGCTCCTCCTCATCCTCCGCCTCTTCTTCCTCCTGCTGCTCTTCCTCTACAAACCGACAACACAGTAAGATTATATTGATCTATTTAACTATGTTAACTGATTAAAAAGAGATTATCACCTGCCATCAAAGACTCACATAAGGAAGAAAGGAGAACGTTTTGTTTAATACTTGTGTCTGAGACAAATGACTTTATAATGAATATGTTTACCCTGTTCTACAACGTCCCTCTGTTGGCGCCTGTTGGCCATTGCGGTTGCCAGGTTTCTCCTCCGACGCGGCATTCCGGCGCCTCGATCCTCCGCAGCCCGCTGAGGAAGCCCCGCCGCCCGCACCACTTCTCTCTGCTGGGCCACATCAGCTGAACACACAACAACAACACAAAAGTAATGGAAATTGTAATTGTGGATTAAAAAAAAAAATGATAATAAATGTTATGTTAGTCAATAAAAGGCAACACAATGTTATTATAGGAGTAACAGGATTCTGCATCTGCTTTTTCAAATGTAAATTACAATTATGATGATGAAAACTACGTTTGAGGTTTTTTTTAATTGCTTTCAATACTCAAGTATTTTCATTTATTTAAAGACTTTAGTATTTTCACTTAATTAAGTTGTCCTTGTCCACATTTGGTTAATTATACATAAGGGTTTGTTCTTTCAATTATAAAAGTGCATTAAAACTAACAAATAAATATATATTTACTGTTTTATTGCAGGTTAGACTAATCGTACAGTGTTGGGCCCATACATCTTCACAGAGCGGCCGCTTTTGACCCGCAAGCGTCATGTTTATCACCCTGAGTGACAAGCGATACGCTGACGTAGCCTTCTTACTATTGACAAACAAGTGGACGCGTATTGGCAAAATAAATATCCACTTAACATCTGTTAATTGAGCTAAACGTCCTTTTAATGTCTATGTTATAATTACGGAGAAAGCTGTCAGAAAGAACATCAGCTCCAGCTGTTAGCATGTTGGCTGTTAGCATGCTAACAGCTAACAGCGCTCACCTTCCTCCGTTTTCTTCCGTACTTTCACCGCAAACACGATGAGGACGATGAGGATAGCAGCAGCTATCAGATACAACGCAATGTCCATAGCTGTGTAGATAAAACACGAAATAATGCACAATAAACAAGCACACACGCAAGTTTTATCCTCCTGCTCAGCACCAAAAACTACAACTGCCCTTCTTCGGTGGTAAACTGTGACAAAAACTACAACTGCTCTTCTTCGATGGTAAACTGTGACAAACACAAGTAAAGCTCCACAGTCCACCTACTGGCCATGGGTTAAAATAAAAACCAGGAAGTACTTGTAAACAGTCAAGCTGGAAGCAGAGGTACTGTAATATTTTTAGTTCAAATTAATTATATTGCACACTAACACTATTATTCATTTTTATCATATAGGCTGACTATTTATGGGAGTTTCGTGCACAAAAATGAAGAATACTACTAAGGATATGATTCGGTGATTAAATACATAAAATGACATTAGAAATTAAAATTATGCCTCCAGAAAAACTAAACAAAAATACACCAAATTCCCTTCAAAACACACAAATTGACTCCAAAAACACCTGAACTGACAGAAAAATCCACAAAATGACAACCTAAATGCACATTATGACTCCAGAAAAACAAAAATATACCAAAATGAATCCAAAAACACATAAAATGACAGAAGAATACACAGAATCACTTCAAAAACACACAAAATGACAACAAAAATGCACAATATGACTCCAGAAAAACTAAACAATGAAAATACACCAAAATCCCACCAAAAAAACATAGAAAACGACAGAAAAATACACCAAAATCACTCCATAAACACATGGAATGACTCAAAAAAACACATAAAATGACTTAAAATACACCAAATAACTCCAATAACACACAAGATGACAACCAAAATGCACAATATGACTCAGGACATACACTTTGTTCTTTTTTGCATTAGGCTCAAATTGGTCATTATTCTAAATGCTGACACGAATGTCGATAATGTGGCCCTGGGATGAGAGACAATCACGTTTGCGCCCCCCCCCCCCCCCACTGTGATAAAAGTTGCTTATAGCTGATCTAAAACATGCAGGACATGAGCTTTAGGACATTCCATGCAGTGCAGGTTGGCAGCCTGTAGGGGGTGGCATTGTGCAAAGGTCAAATATGCTTTACCACACAATTTAATTGAGTGTGGCTCACACACACACACACACACACACACACACACACACACACACTGTTCACTTCCTGCCTAATAAAGGCCTGCTGCTGACAGGCTCTGTGATAAACAGACAGTGATGATAACCTTGATAGATTATTCACTGTATAAATGATTTATCTGATGTACATGTCGGGCTTTGCCTCATGCTTTGACCTCTGTGCAGAGAAGATATCTGTGTTATTACAACAGATGCATAAAATGACTCCTCAGCACTATACTGAAGACAAATAACCCTGTCTGTATAGGAGCCTGGCATCATAAAGCATCACATCTAAACATAGCACCATGAACAGTGCAGTCAGCATGTTTTCTAACCCTACAGTAGAAGCAGAAGAGTCGGGGAGGAGGATGGGAAAGCGATGCCTGAGCGACTGTAGTTTTCCATCATCAGTGACATCAGGAGGACGCGTCCTTCTCCTTCTCCTGTCACTGCAATCTGACACTGCCAGTGTGTGTGTGTGTGATGTATGTGGAAATGTTGTGTTGTGTGTCACAACAGCGTCCATGCTAGCCAGAGAACACCTTCAGATTACAATCTGAGGGAAGGCAGGTGGAGGAGAGGTGAAGGGGAGGCACATAGTTTGAAGGGCACAGCGCTTGCCGCAGTCCGGATGTCCGGGTTTGCTGCTCAGGTAGTCCGTGGAGGCGGAGCCTGTGCAGGAACAGGAGCCCAGAGATAAACCTGCACTAAGGGGAGGAACCAGGGGACAAAAAAAAGGATCAAACATCACCAATTTCTCTCTTCTTCGTGGCTAAAAATCAACTGAAAAACAACAGTTACAATTCAAAGTCAAAATAAGATACTATCGTATCAAACAACCCCCCCCTTCCCCAATTTGTTCCTGCTCCTGCATAGGCAGAGTTTGACATTCTTGCCAGGGGGGGAAAAAGATATGCTATTATTGTCCAATGATACAGATATATCGATATAAACCCCCCCCCAACCTAATTTTAGGTCACGATATATCTCTCTATAGAAATAACAGGTTAAGTCTACTTTTAATGTGATGCCCCACTTGGTGTAATCTACAATTAAACAATCTGTGCCAAATAAGATTATTTATTCACCTTTTGTAATGGAAAAAAATGCCATATTTGTTTTTAACAAGTTGTCTCAAACAACAACACATTCAGTTTTTTTTCAATATCGATGCTGGTGTCAAAGAATATTACATTTTATGGCAAAGATCTTAAATTAAAAGAATATCCTGCACAGTTTACAGTGTTTTCTCACGGCGTGCAACAACTCTATGAAAAGCTTTTTTTTCCCAGTCCAAGATTGTGCGTTTCATGTGTGAGCCTTTCACCATTAATGAGCTGCAGGAAGTGCTCTCGACTATTCTCCATGTGGGTGTTACAAACACTAAACCTCGCCCACGCCACTTCCAGCACCCGACAGGTGACAGGTGAAGGGCAGGTTGTCAGCAACAAACTGTCCTCTGAAAACACACTTTGTTGACACTGTTTGCCGCTGGCTGGTGATCCGTAACAATCACTTTGTTGCCTTTACAATAGAACTAATGACGCCCACCGTGTCACAGATGCATCTACAGGCTTCATGTTGATAAAACTGATAAAGCTCTGGATATGATTCATCATCACTATGGCTTTATTTTGAATTAAAATCAAAAGTCATTAAAACACACGGATATATGAAAGCGGTAGTCAATATTAGTGTGACTAATTTACTACACAGTACTCTCTTATCTATCCACACGGGTCTGTTAATGGTTGTGTGTTTTTATGGCTGCTGGTCAGCATGGCTGCGACTGGGTGTGTCGTCTTACTTTCACCTTGCTCTTCAAGGACAACGTGACTTCAGGTCGACTCACAGAGCTTCCTTTGTCTTCCATTCCAAGTAATACACGACTATTTCAGGGAACTCTGTGCTGTGACCTGACAGAGAACTGACCAGGAAGTGACGGTCGGACACTTGTATTACCAGTAATACCGATAATAACTTAGATTTAAAGAGCGTTTTTACATACAGAATCCATTACTCATTCACACCAGTCACACCGGTGGTGTTAAGCTACAATGTAGCCACCAATATTCATGCCCAATTCCAAATCTGACATGGTTAAAGCTAGCTAAAGACAGGACTTATCGTAGCCTTCTTAAAGTTTTGTTTTGAAATCATTTGCCCAAGCCAATTCATGCCCTCTGCTTTGGATGTTTGATTAACTGATTAGTAATAGCTTGTGTCAAGCTACACTTTGCTTTACCCGAAGCTAAGACATTCCAATCCTAAAACCAAGCTAGCTGATGCTCGTCAAGAACACTCACTAGGTGTCGTGGTGTCGTGTAAAAGCTACGCGCTAACAAGTTTCCCCTAAAGGGTGAAGTGGAGTTACTTCTTTACTGTGGGATCAAACTTTAAATCCACTTTATAACCACTGTGTGGGACCATATAGTGCTAAACTGTTTCCAGTTCAAAGAGCCAGAGTCTTATTCCGCAGATCAGGTTATCTATCTGGCTCAAATATTAACCATCGCATGAATTATTGGTTGGAATGAGTAGTAAACTTTGTACTGGGGTAAGCAGCAGCTGAAAATGCGTGAGATGTGGATTAATTTGTAACCAGCGCTCTGTTTCGCAAGAGCATATATTTCACCACAGCATGGGGAGGGTGGCCAGTTAAAGAATATGCAGGCCTGGAGTACGGCTATAGCTGCAAACAGGAGGAAAAACAATGAAAGTTTAATAGGTTGGGTGTTAGTTTCACTGTGGACCAACAGACGCGCAAAGGCACTGATAGCAGCTCAAGTCAAAGGCTTAAAGTCAGGCTGGCTGAGTTCTTTATTCCTGCCTGAGGTGTTGCTTTCTCTTGTTTCTTTTAGAGGAGGGATCCCACTACAGTGCACCTAATAGAAGTGAGATAAAGATACTGAGGAAATGCACAGCAGCCTTATCTGGCACCTCCCTTCAATCTGTCATGACATCACATCCCGATTCGAAAGGGATTGGATGTTAAAATGCCTGAGAGCAACACGTTCACTGAGCTGAATGTATCAGCAACGGAGCGAGACGAATGCATGTGGGCATGACCTGCTTGGCCTTTTACTGCTTTGTGGTAACTGGTGGCTAAATTTGAAACAACTACACAAAACGATTCCAAAAACACAAAAAATTAGAAAAAAAGTAAAAAAAAATGACAAGAAAACTACACAAAATGACTCCAGAAACACCTAAAACAACAACAAAACTATACAAAATGACACAAATATTCACAAAATCACTTTTAAAAGCAAAATAATACACAAAACACCCAAAACCACAGAAATGTGATTTAAGTGGCTTATTTCTGCTTTATAATATTCAAACATCATACGATTTGGTCATCTACTCAGTACAATAAAGCTAAGGCTGTCAACTAGTTCAGAACACAACACAATAAATACAGAACGAGACTAAAAAACACTTATGACCAGGTTTGGTTACATTTTGAATGATTTTGTACATTCACAAGTGTTAAAATTTTCAGATTTTAGGAAAAGAAAAAAATCTGAAAAACTCTTGAATACTTCTTCAACAAACAAAGAAAACCATATTCCCGTTTACCTTGCGTTGCTCATACTCGGTTAAATATGTGTTATTTTCTATTACTTTCTGTTGACATTGATTTTTGTAGTTTTTGCTGCTTTTAAAGTGTTAGCATTAGTATTTTAGGACAAATTCAGTGTTACAGTGCACAGAAAGTTTACTGTGCTAGCATGAGCTAGTTGCACAAATGCAAAACCTAAATATACTGTGACTTTGATCAGTGTGGCCAGATTGAAAAGTGTATCTCTCGTGTATCTCACTCATTGATATTACTCGGCTGGAGTTTGACAGAGCTGGAGTCAAGCCAGTAACTTGACACTGGGAGAGTCACTCAACCTTACATAATTATACCAAAGCAAAAGTACATTTTTAAATTCAACAAACACACTATCGCCTAGATGCACCTTCTGGCTGTAACCTGTTAATGACAAACAAATGTTATGAAATGAATAGAATACAACATTTTAATAAAATACCATTTGGCATATTTCCCTCAGAACTAAGAACTTTCCCTAGAACTATCGGTATGAATTTGTTCTGGCCAGATTCGTGAGACCACAAACCAACATCTGATCAGATAAAGCATTAATAATGTATATTATGCTATGTTTAAAGGCGACTGCTGAGCGCCATATACATTTACTTTTCCTATTGGGGCACAGGCGTCAAGGACCAGAAGCTCCTGGCCATTTTCAGCGAGGACGTAATTCAAGCCGCTCACCACTGCCATCTTTTATGTCACAGGTTTAGAGATGTCCGATAGTAAATATTTGTAATTATTAGTTCGTAAAGGTGGGGGGATATATTGTGCAACAAGATATCGCAATATTAAAACGTCACAAGATGTATTGTCCATAACGTCAAGGGCACAAGTGATATTGCGTAGGGCAGTGGCTGTCGATTGTCGGATAAAAAACGATCTACGCATTGCATCATTATCGCAAACCCATTATGATCTATTGTAATGTATCTTAAACTGTCGTCCCACCCTATACAGTATATTAGGTGTTATTAGTTTATTATTAGTCTGACGTTACAGATTTTTGCCGACTGCTGAAATCTCTAATAAAGTTTTTCATACTCGTCCTTAGGGAGAATACAATCATTTGATTCTTTATTGCAAAAACAAAAAAAACATGATATCTGTGAAGAAAAGATTGCACTACATGTAGTGTCAACCTAAGAAAACAAGACGGCAAATGCCGACATTGAAGAAAAAAAGGAAAAAAATATTGTTGGAAATAACGATGCCTATATTACAATTTATGGCAAATAATGGCCGATAATATCAGTGGGCTGATTGTATCGCCCATGTTAGGTGCATAGTACGGTGGCTGGGAAGTGTCAGGTGAATGCATTTACAGAAATGAACACGAATGCAAACCGGCCACAACGGAAGTGTTTCCGACGGACCGGTATTACAGTCGGACGGGTATTATGATATGATAGCCTGATATGAAAAATATAAGACTATCCTAATCAACTTTCACTTACTTTCATACGCGTTTCGATGTCTTCTTCTTGTTCTTAACTGTTCTGGTGGGTTAAAAACATCCGCCAGAAACGTGTCCGTCTGTAATACCGGTCCGTCGGAAACACTTCCGTTGTGGCCATTTTGCATTCGTGTTGTGACCTTTTTGCATTTGTGTTCATTTCTTTAAATGCATTCACCTGACACTTCCCGGCCACCGGGTTTCCGCAACGGAAGTGTTTCCGACGGACCGGTATTACAGACGGACACGTTTCTGGCGGATGTTTTTAACCCACCAGAACAGTTAAGAACAAGAAGAAGACATCGAAACGCGTATGAAAGTAAGTGAAAGTTGATTAGGATACTCTTATATTTTTCATATCAGGCTATCATATTATAATACCCGTCCGTCTGTAATACCGGTCCGTCGGAAACACTTCCGTTGTGACCGGTTTGCATTCGTGTTGTGACCTGTTTGCATTTGTGTTCGTTTCTGTAAATGCATTCACCTGACACTTCCCAGCCACCAT
This sequence comes from Gouania willdenowi, assembly GCF_900634775.1. Classification (NCBI taxonomy): domain Eukaryota; kingdom Metazoa; phylum Chordata; class Actinopteri; order Blenniiformes; family Gobiesocidae; genus Gouania; species Gouania willdenowi. The sequence goes on from NC_041045.1 coordinate 2,049,276, forward strand.
AGCATAGTGATGACATAACTAGCACAATCTAAGTTACTAGTGTTTTCGGTGGAAAAACTTTATTATTTCTTCTCTTTTCACATTCTGGTGGTCCATTGTCCTTCAGTTTACTGTTCACGTTGCATAACAGATCTTTAATACTGCTCTGCCCTCGGCAGGATTTTAATAATGCTAGCCTTCAAATGCAAATAACCTCTCCGGCAACCAGCAATCTCACCTTTGGAAATTGCATGGCTCGATGTTTATACTGGATTCATCTGCTGCACAACAGTCTATATATGTTTCCTCATTATTTCTTAGTTCCCATAAGGATCCAGGGCTTGGAGGTTTGGATGAGCCACTGTTCCTTTTCACAACACATTAACTAAAGCCTTTTTGGAAGGGAGCATTACATTTAAACTTTCCATTATGATCCTTTGTCAATTATTGACGTCTGGACACTGTTATAGTGTGGCCTTCAGGTATGACTGACTGACCAAAGGATTTTAATCATTCTATATGCAGATTCTATACAGAAAACCATCTCTTCTTTTTCTTTGCTACTACTTAACATTTGAGGGTCTTTTCAACAAGAGAAACCAAAAATCTATTACAATCTCTAATTAGGCGAGAAGAAACTACATAGATTACAATGACAATCACATCAGGCAAGCGTTTTTTCCACTCTATGTTGGCTGAAAACAAACCTTGCCGGTGAAACCCGCTTCATCCCCCAAGCCAAGGCTTCTACTGAAATGCCACACACCACTATCCAACAACAAACCCTACTACGACATTCCACTCCGTGTTTCGCCTATAAACAGCTGAGTTGTACATGTGCAGAGCAGAACAGTGTATCCAGCACGGTCAAGGTCAATCTGCAGGAAGGAATCGGACAGGCTGATACGACTGAAACCTGATAATGTACCGTACTTTTAAAGACATACTCCCACACTAGCTCAGAACCAACTGTGCTCCCGTCAAGGATCTCAGAGCTAGCACTGATAACTGGTCATGGAAAGTGTTTAAAGCGATACGCAACCATCACATGAATGCACTTTGGATCAGTGGTTCTTAAACTTCAAGTACCCCCTTGTGTCCAGCTACAACATTTTGCTCTGTATTCTGTGAAATAACAACTATAAAGCATAATGATGGAATGAATAAGTGATGACACACATGTGACCATAAGTGGAATGAAACAGTATTTGTTGCCACCTGAATAGATTTATCTCTAAAGTTTCTCTAATGTCCTGTCATCTCCCTCCTGATGTCAGACCAAATCTGACCCTTGTTTTATTTTATTTTTTTATTATTTTGTGTGTTTTTTGTTGTCATTTTTGTGTATCGTTGGGATTATTTAAAGTATTCTACCTCAGTGTGTGTGTTTCTGGTGTCCATTGGTTGTTTTTAATGTCATTTTTGTGTATTTTGTAGTGATCTTGCGTGTTTTTCTCTCATTTAGTGTGTCTTTGATGTCATTTTGTGTGTTACTGGTACTAGTAAGTTTTTTTTTCTTAGTGTGTGTGTGTGTTTTTGGTGTCATTTTGTGTGTTCTGCTGTTGTTTGTCTGTTCTTTTTATTATTCAGTATATTCTTCCACTTATTTTGTGTGTTTTTGTTGTCGTTTTGTGAGTTGCTGGTAATATTCAGTGTGATTATCGTTTATAACTAAAAAAATAAACGTTATAAAACCCCATATTTTGTTATTTCTCATCTCTCTACTCAAGTACCCCCTGTAGTGCCATCGCGTACGCCCATTTGAGAAACACAATAAATTATAAATAATAAAACTTTGTTACTAATTCATGTCAGAAATGTCTTTGAAAGGAATTTATATAAACTTTTTGTCTTCAAATACACGTCATATCTATACATAGCATTGCCATTTTGAAGATTTCAGCCAATCAGCATTCACATTTCATGGCGTTAGTTACGGTTCTTATTTAAAATAACATAAGAGCCATGATTAGAAGTTGTCCTACAGTAATATCCTCTAACAAAGGCCTAATGAATAGCAAAATAACAGTTCTGTCAATACGCTGAGGCCTATTTCCTGGTAATAAAGTGAACATTACTGAGCTAATCTGATACGAGAAAGTGATTCGAGTGGATACATTCAGCCGTGAACAGATGATGTAGTTGTTGAGTTGTTTTTCCTGTGTGTGCTTAGTCTAAAGCTAAGTAATTATTGTTTTGCCTTTCAAAAATCCAGCCACAGGCAACAAAGCGACAAAACAAATAAAGCACCAGATTTAAGCAAATCTACAGAGTTGTGTAAACCTCTGAAGCGAATCCTGTGAAAGATACACAATAGACGCTTTATCCCGACTGAGATCTGATACCACAGTGTGCACATTCAAATACTTTTAACCAGGAAACTAAGTGACAGGGATGCTGATTGTCATCACCCTAATAAACTAGAAAGCACTCAGACAGCGCACTCAAGAGATCCTGAATCTAATTGTTAGATACGGGATATTGATCTGCATCCAAAATCTAATCACTTGTTCCTTATCCCATTTGAGATATTTCCTAAAAATCTGTCAATTAGCTTGTGATGAAATTTGTTGTTCACAGACAAATAAATAAACGCCAGAAAAACCTTGTTGGTGATGGGGGGGAAATCCTATCCTCCAATAATTTGATCAGCAGAAAACACAAAACATCCTTTGTAGTCATGGCAACAAAGAAAAAAGGCTCGCTTGTAGGTTTGCTAAGCGCAGGCAAATAAATGCGCAACAAAAAAACACGTAAATTAACGTAAATTATTGTTTGCCCTAATCTGGATTAATGGGCGGTTGTAAACCGTCACAGCTTTACCCACAGATGGCAGCAGTTATTGTTGGAGGAGGAACAAAAGTAGACGTAGAGGATGCAGCTTTTCTGTGGAGTCAACTTTTCTGGAATTAATACATTTTTTAAAAATTAAACATTTCTTATAAAGTACTTTTTTTCCTTTGTTCTTCTTATTATATCTGTTCCTATCCTCTTATGTATTTTCCTGACTTAATCTGGTTCCTTCTGCTTACATTCACATTTCATTGCTTTGAAAAAAGCCAATTGCAATCTATTAATGTCAATCAAGTGTCCTCGATTTCAGATCTTAGTTATCAATTGTATAATCATAACATAAAGTTAGAAAAAAAGTGGTTTTCTATATCTAGAACTACACAAGATTTTGATGAACTCTAAAAACGAACAAAGGAAAGTTTGTTCAACATTGTCCATGTTATATCTACTGCCTCCAGTAGGGGGGGGTCTTGAGTGTCAAATGTAGGACCAATTCATTAAAAAGTGCACACAGAAAATAATATATTCATATAATATAATAAGATATAAGATAAAGATCAACTTTTAAAAGACAAAGTCTCCGCGAGGACATTCTAGACACGTTTTCTGCTATCCAATGAACGAAAGAGTCGGGTTTAGATTAACCTGAAGTGTAAGTCACATAAAAACAAACTGATGAGTTACAATACTTTCTACATCACTGATGCATTACTGTCATGAACCAAAGCTAATTAGTGTCACGGCTCTCATTTGCCCAGCGAATTAAAGAAGACGCTGACTATAATCCTAAGCACTTTGTTAATTTACTTATTAACCTTTGTGACTCTAGTCGTAGCTGTTCCTACTCATTAAGCAGATAAATTAGATTTAAATCAAACAATTCAAAACAAACAAGAGAGAAATAGAATGTGCTATAATAAGTTAAATACTTTCCGAACAATAAAAGTATCAGATTACTGCTTCCAAAGGTTAAAACTATGAAAGGATGGCTACGTATTTTGAGTTTAAAAATTTCCCGAAATAATGTCAAAGATACTTAGAACTGGTTTTCGAGTTAACTATTGTTTTTAATTTCCTGTTTCTATTCCTGGGAAATCACGCAAGATTTTTAGCACAAGATTTGACATGTCCCTCAGCATTTGCTCGACTAGTTAGCCATCAAGCTACCCATTTTATAGCAAAAATATTCTGTAAAACTGTGAGATTTGGTCAAAAGATGCAGGTTAGGATTTTAATTTATGTCATATTCTGTAGCTATTTTGATTTTAGGAGGTGTGGTCCATCTATTCGCAAGATTTTGTTGTGAGATTTAGCGCAAGATTTCTGTTTTTTTTTCCCCATCCATTTACAAGCAAAAAATGCGTGTAAATACGTAATAATGTCCCAAAAAATGGACAAGAGGGCACAGGGCTAACAGACTTTTCCAGACTTTTTGTTCTACTTGTCTTTATTTTGAATTGGATTAGATTATTTGTTTAATATAGTGCGTTATAATAGTTTGTTACATGTCTGTTTAATAGAGAAAAGCTTTCATGCTAGTTTTTTCTAAACAAATGCAGACCAAAGCAGCTGAATTGTGACTCAGCAGATTTTTGAATGTGCAGATACTCAAGGTGACTTTGCTGAGCTGTCTTGAAGCTTCACGCTGTAAAAATGCTGATTGTAGCAAACAATGGGTCACTTTCCTGAGCCATGGGTGACTTTTTACAAGGCTGGCTGCACATTACTTCTCCTTAAGTCTTGAGAAACAACGAGGTTGTGTTTCCTTTCACCTTGAGTCCAACCTTTCCTCACTACTGTTTATTGTGTGCACAAGCCGACTAAAGGCAGCAGGGCGTGGCCTTTGTCCGACATCATCATTCTCAAGCTTGTAGATCAACAGTGGATGTGATAAAACATAAACATCCCTTTAGCACAAGGTCATCTTCAGCTCATCAGAATTAAAGATTACCAGGAGGCCAAGAACTTTATTCCCTAGAGTAGACATGGGCAACTGGCGGTCCGGGGGCCTCATACAGCCCTCAGTTTAATATGGTGCCGCCCCCAAATACGTAAAGAACAGCAAGTGATACAAAATGCCATCAAAAATGTTTCAAATTACTGGAAAAACACACATTCGCAACAAAAACACACAAAATGATAGAAAAATATACAAAACGACAACAACTACTACACAAAAGTGACACAATCCCGCAACGAAAATGCACAAAAATGGTACAAAACATACAAGACTGAGTGCTACCGCAGGTCATTCATTCCCACCGCTGTACAACTGTACAATAAAACATTCTGAGGCCGCTCTCCTTGTACCGTCTGTAAATATATATGTAAATATCGCTCCTTGCCCTCGCCCATTAATATGTATATATCTGTATCCTTTATACTTTTATATTATTTTTCTATTCATATATTGCCACTATTATTGTATTGTTTCTTTTATCTTCATTGCACAATTTTTCAAGTGTCTTTTGGGTTTTTTGTTGTCTTTTTATTGCACTTTATCGGATGTGAGCTGTCATGACAGTAAGTTTCCCCATTGCGTGATCAATAAAGATACTCTACTCTCGCTACTGAGACAACTACAAAAACACATGACGGAAAATTATCCAAAATGAGAACAAAAATTTACAAAATGACTCCAAAAAGAAAACACAAAAGAACCACACTCTTTTTTGCATGATTTTAAGGCTTCAAATACAGTCCATGGGGAGCAGCCATGTAAGGCCGTATGGGAAGTAAAGTTGTTAAGGTTTTTTTTTCTAAAACCTGTCCGTGACCATCTTTTGGGTCTACCACGAGACCCAAAGCAGTTATAAGGAGAAAGTGTCCAGTGCAATGCAGAACCAGGCACGGATGTGGCGGTAAAGGATTTACATGCTCCCATGCGAGTCTGTAAATGTGCAGCAAGCTGGTGTGTAATGAATTACGTGAACTGGTTCCAGGAGTCTTTTTATAGATCTTTCTTATGGGGTACATTTGTCAAGCTGTAGGCCTGGGAGCTTGTTGCAGAACACAAACACAGCGGTGGTAGAAATGCTTCTGGTGCTAGCCATAGCACCAGACAATTAATACAAGTTTGAACTGTGTGTAATCCCTGTGGGGTTAAGGGGCTTCACAGCACAGCACAGGACACCCACTAAGACTCACATATTGTGTGAATCTCTCAGGGTTTCTTCTGAACTAAAGTCAGCGTGTGGGAAGAAACGATGGTATTGTTTGCTCGGTAATGATTGTTTTAGCGGAGCCAGCGTCATTCAGAATTGTAGGTTGCGTGCTGCACTCTGTAATCAGGGATGCTTTAATACGTTGTAACGTCCAGCACGCGTCACTTAACCAGATGCGTACAGCTCCACAGGGACAACTTACAATGCAATAAAAGTTTCGCCTTAATTAATTAGAATTAGAGCACCACTGTAATCAATTGCTAAGTCCCAACAGGAAGCTTAAGTAATGGTCGCACACAACATCAGATTCATGCAGTCGTGAGCATAAGACAACCATTTATTATTATTTTTTCATCTTAAATATTGAATAGTTCTTAATTTCAAAGAACACGTGCACAAATATCTTCGCCTGTTCAAGCAAAACCATGTAATAAGCCTGCAATACTATCTTATTAACTCTTTTTTTCCACAATTGACCAAGCTACTCTATGTTTTTTTTTTTTAAATTAAAAGCCAAATGGTATTTTTTTTGGTCAGACTTGTATAATTAATTTAAAATAGTTATTTCACAACAGTGATTACATTGTAAACCAACACTTAAAACATCTTAGGTCTTAGGTTACAATAGCTATTGCAAGTCTTAGCCACATGAGCTAGCAAGTCCTTGTTTCAATTCATGCTAGCCCATTAAGACCTGTTTAAGCTGTTAGGTGTTTACACTATTCTCAAGCAAGACAAATATTTTCTTAAGCTTGAAAGCTAAATATGATTAAGTCAGACATTTACGGCTAGACTAGCCATATGATTAGCCTAGCATCCATCCTCTTAAAGGTGAATGTGACTTCAGCAACTCTGGCGACATTCAAAATTCATGTAAATGACGCGACGTGACACAACCTTCCCCCAAGCAACGCGACTTGCGCGATTACAGTGGCTGAATCACGCGATCTGAGTCACTGGAAGTCGACTTTGACTGACACTGTATCGCGACATCTCATCAGGAAACGAGTTTCTCCCCATGTCACTCCCGCGGTCATCACGTCACTGGGGTAGATGAAGCAATGAAGCTTAAAAAAAAAAAAGCGTGACTATGTTCAAGCGACTCATCACAGGTGATTTAAGCAACTACAGCTGCTTGAGTCGCGCTCGGCAAGTCATTGTTTCGATTTATGCTAATCCATTAAGGCTTAGCAAAAGAACCGTTGAAGCTGTGAGGTTTTTACACTATTCTCAAGCAAGACAAATACTTTCTCAAGCTTGAAAGCTAAATATAATTAAGTAAGACATTTACGGCTAGACTAGCCATATGATTAGCCTAGCATCCATCCTCTTAGAGGAAGATGGATGCTAGGCTACAATTTGTTACCTTGTTTTTTAAAAGGTAAAAAAAAGAAATATTTTAATAACAATAGAGCTACCATTCATATTTTAAAACATTGGTAGTGAAAGCTACAGCGCCATACTAATGATGATACAGAAGATACTTCAGCTATTGCTATGGCTAACGATAATAACTAACCCATTAGAGTGCTACTGGTCCATGGATATAGTCGGCACTGGGCTGCAAATCATTTTTCATTTATTCATTATTTATTTCTACGTATGTTCCAGTAATTATATTTATTTAAATTCTAACTTCCGCTTTTGCGCTCCCATCTCCATTACTTGACGTCATTACATATTAAAGTGAAATACTAACCGTTTCAAGGCCAAATGCCAGCTCCAGCTATTTAGTTTCAACCATTGAGTCATGGAGAAGTATCGGCTGCTTCTCTCACTTTGCTCTCCTGAACCATCACCTCTGACTTTCTCTACCTCATGTTTGAAAATACTACTACTCACATTCATGTGAAAAGACTGAAGGGTCCCAGTGTGGACAGTGGGGCCCCAGGTGTGGATATTTCCTGTGGGAGAGCCGTTGACCAATCGTTCTGTCACCCATGAGCTAAGTTAAACACATCAATGTTTTCCCCTTCACTCAACGTAAATATGTCTGTTCTGTTTATCACATGATATGCAGTGTGAGATCATTTTACGACACTATTTTTTTTTCATCTTGATCTTTATGAATTTGACAATTGGAAAAACACAACGTCTTCATGAAGATTTAGCTAAAATAGAAAGTCGGGAATGAAAAATGTGATGGAATAACATTAATGGCCAGTGCCAGCCCTAAGCAATATATAAAAAACAACAAATGAATTCATATATATATATATATATATATATATATATATATTGTACAGTCACTTTTTTATGGCATTTAAAATATTTGTATATCATGTACATTATATTAAAAACTGTATTTTTTCAATTAATTTGGGAAAACTGTAATGAAAACCTTTGCCCACTGGGGGGTGCAATGGTCCCTCTGCCCGCAAAGTTCGCATATGATACTGTATACTGCAGAAAAAAGGTTAATTAGCTAAATTATATCCCTTTTCCTATTTAGGTTTATTGAACTCAACCTCAAGTTCTAATAAGATGAAATAACATTTGCGATATTTGCATTGACGCGTCGTTTAATGTTGTAAATTCATGATGAAATCAGGCCGGCGGCCACTTTCTGCTTCCTTTTTGCTGCAGTACCATAACATGACCTGCTGGGTGCGGTGTCGCTTCCCCATTAACATTGTCAAGAATTACGCAACAGAAGAACAGCTTCAACAAATAACTTGTATTTTTAAAAGAACAAGAAATGAATTCATATATATATATATATATATATATTTGTACAGTCGCTGTGTTTTAAGGCACTTAAGATATTTGTATATTATATACATTACATTAAAAACTATATTTTTTCAAATTCATTTGGGAAAACTGTACTGAAAATTGTTCACAACTGGGGGAAGGGGGGGGGTATACTAGGTAATGCTCCATGGGGCAGAATTCAATTACACAATCTGATGGGTCTCTTGCGTGTCTCTTGTTTGTGTTTCACTTTCGCTTGTAACCCGTGCGCTGATCTGATGTTGACATTAACAGTTGTTTGTAGATGAAATCAAAACAAACGTACATTTGTAATATATTTGGTGTGTGTGTGTGGGGGGGCTGAGGTTTTCACTTTCGGGTCGGACATGTATCACACAATCTTTTCAAGGCAATAGGTAGAAATATGTGTTGACTCAATCTCTTTAGTTTAGGGTGCTTCATCAACCATTGGCATTAAAAAAATAAATAAATAAAAAAAAAACTTCAAATGTATGTTTATTTTTTTCTCAAATCCTGCCCTATGTTCCTTTAAATAACATATGCATATTTCCGACATTCTGCAGAGACATGAATTGTAAAAGTGATATAATTTCACCTTGGCAGAAAGGCGTTGTAGACATCTAAATAAAATAAAAAATAATATTGCATAGATGTTTAAATTAACCATCGCTTTGAAATAAATCTTTACTACGTCAGAGCCACGCAACCAGCCCCCGCTCTCTCATTGGCTGGCTCCGCTCCGCCCCTCCCCTCGCTAACCTGTCAGTGTGTGGGGGCGGAGCGCGCGGCAGCAGCGGTTTATATCGAGGTGAGCGGCTGCAGTGAGAACCGGGCGCAGCAACGGACCGGGAAGGAGCGCGTTAACAGCACGGAAGGGAACGGAGCAGCTGCTTTTTTTTTTAATCCAACATGCCGTCTAAAGATGAAGAGAGCGGATGGAAGAAGTTCCTGTGGGACTCGGAGAAGGGGGAGCTGATGGGACGGACTGGGAGCAGCTGGTGTGAGTGGTCGCCTCGTGCTGTAGTGGCACCTGTTTGATTTGACTTTGCTGCATTCAGGGACTAACGGTTCCACTGCGTCATTTCACTGAAAAACCCCCACTTATAATCTGCTTATAAGAACAAAATTCAATGTAATAACATCAGGTGTGTTTGTTAAACACATAGTTAAGGAGGGGGAGATGTAGGAAGATGTTTTTAGGCTGGAGCTGGAGTTTGGCCTTTGCCTCCTTCCAGTGGCCGGGCGGCAGTGAAGGCAGCGGGGCTGGTTAATGATTGGAGCCCGGTCTGCCTGTCCGTTGTTAGGGTAACCGGCTCTTCAGTGGACGGTTAATGGCGCTTAAGGGTTAAGACTGCATCATAGTCCAAGGTGAGCCAAGGTGATATGAAGATAGACCGATAGGGGCCTGCTTGTAAAGCCGGGGATGACTATTGATCCGTGTCGGGTTGCCTGTGATCGGGTGTCGGTGTAATCTAACGAACAATACAACTGATTAACTCGGTCGACCTTTCTTCTTCTTCTTCTCGAGTTTCCTTCACTGGCAGCAGCAGCAGCACTACTGCGCATGTCCTTCCTCTCAATGTCACTGCTTACCTGGACAGGAGGAAGGCGGCGTGTGCGTGATGCGTGCGTGACATGCCAGAGGTCACTTCAAAGTGCTGATGCAGCGCTCTGAGCAAAGTGCTGCACAATTAATCGAATGTTAATCATGATTAGGATTTTTGTGTGCCACAATTAAATTAACCAAATCGTCTGCAACACTGTATTTATTCAGGTAAAAAAAAAAAAAAAAAATCTTAATTCCATTTTAAAGCTTAAATTTTGCACTGTAAAAAAACAATTTCCCCCCCCTAATATGATAAATAATTGTGATTATAACGTGATTACAATATTAATACAAATAATCCTGATTATCATTTTGGCCCTAATTGTGCAGCCCTACTACATAGTATATTAAATATGTGCTGTATTAGTTCTCAGTGGTGCTCACTGACATTGCTTCATGCAGCTGAAGCAGCCCAGTGAAGGATGGAAGCAATGAACACACATACCTTCAAGGTTACACCCACCACACATACAGTAACGTGGTGCTCTGGTCTGCAGCACACTTGTCACGCTAAAGATTGATGATGATTGAGTAATGAAATAATGGACCTTTGGGGGAAGCTACATGCGTGTCACTGTCACATTGGTCACAAATGTAACAATATAACAAGGCAGCTTTTATTCCCAATCAGTATTTGTCTTTTTTTTTTTTTTTTTTAAAGATTTACAACTATTTCTCATTGTTACACTCGCAAAAATGTCCCGACTGCCTGCCAATCAAACTAGAAGTTAGTTTCAAATACGAAATGTAATGTGTTAATCAATTGAAGCACGTTGGTCAGGCAAACAAGTTAAATTTTAGTTTTGAATTAATTTTGAATAAAATGCTGACTCAGTTGAAAATAATGCTGACTACCGATTTATTTTTAAAAAGTAAGGCAAGCTTACTGTCCGGAGAGGAGGCTTAGGCGAGTATATAATAAATAGGATTTAAAAAAAGATAAAAAAATTTAAAAAAAAAAAAAAGCACTGGATATATTTTTGTTTTTAAGAAATCAATTGACATTTTTGCAGCCAACTTTGATACAATCATCCAAATTCTCAATCTACGCAAATCATTTACCAGGGAAATGTTTTTGATATCTTTTAAACTGCATTGAGTGAATCCTTTAGAAGCAAAACATATATTTATATGCTTGGTGAGTTACACTCCAATTTGTGCTAGGTTGTTGGCTGATTATTTTTCTAGAAACATTTGCCGCCTTTGTTTAGTAGCCTATCATAGAGGTTTCGTGTTGTATCACTGCTGATTAACTAGACAGAAGAGCTCGTCACGCCTACGACCGATTCAAACACAGATAACCTCAACATGCTTGTTTTTCAGCTGTAACAGGAAATAGATGCTATTACAGACTCTGTTTACAGTGACTAATGCAAGATCCTAAAAACACTAAATGAGTAAATAAAACATCGCACATTTCCATAGTGCAACACATTTTCACCAAAAAAATGCAACTTGCATCTTTAAACATCAGTACTGAACAACTTCTGACAACCATGGCCTGTTAAGTATAAGTAGTTCATCGTATTAACACACTTGGCATAAAAATATACCCACAAGGAATGGATACCAGTGGCACAAGAGGGTAAACCAAAGATGTAATTTGGCCAACGTTAACTATTAAAACTGTTTGTAAAAATAACAATAACAGGCATAAATTATCCGAGTGCTGCTGAAAAAAAGCCATCCAAGGTTAGCTGTTGTTGCTCACCCCCACTGTGTAAACAAAAGGCTAAGACGACGGCACAAAGGCATCAGATAAGAATGTTGGGATGACCTGAAAACGACCCCGTCATGCGAACCAAACTTTGAAGCCCCGTGAATGGATTTGATGCATTGAGGAGATCTTTCTAAGATGTCCTTGAACCAACACGTTGTGTGTGTCTCTCACGCCACACCTTTACCACACATTCATATGCTGCATATCTCCATGATCATGTGACTTCCAAATCTACTCATTAGTCTGTTTAATCTAGATTGGATACTGTGCTGTCATGTTTTTACCATTGGTTTCTTATTTTTGTGTTTTCCTTCTTTTTCTACAGTAAAAATCCTGGTGTTTTATGTCATTTTCTACGGTTGCCTGGCCGGCATCTTCATCGGCACCATCCAAGCCATGCTGCTCACTTTGAGTGACTTCAAGCCCACCTGGCAGGACAGAGTAGCGCCCCCTGGTAAGAAGAAGCCCAGACCAATCAGAAGATACACTAGTTGTACGGGGGAGTTTTTTGAAATGGAGGATTTTCTTATTTGATGTAATCACCGACAAACTACACATTCCAAAATCATGGCAAAAATGCATGATGGGGACTATTTAAGGTAAATATTGTAAATTAATGCATTTTTGATGAGTCAGAAGTCACAATCATACACTCAAATCCATAACGTTTAGGTGAAAGTAAAAGCTATTTCCCTTTCACAAAGTTAATTCCATGTTTGTCAACACAAAAGATTAAAAGCCTAAAACGTGAGTCAATTTTAAGTTTTAAATATCTATAATTTAGCAGTTTTAAGCAATCAGGTGACTAGAAATGGCTGGTAAATCATAAAATCAACTTGTGATGAACCAGTATTAAAAGATTGTGATGTAGTGTTATGTTCCTATAAGCAACACGAGAGCCAGTTTAGGATTTTTCTTATTCAAGGTTGCACCATTTAACTGTTTAAAAACAAAATCCAGTTTTCCCAGGTTGGTCTGGATGAAGTGACGTGGAATCTGTAAAAAGATCCAAACAACATCTTTGCGGAATTCAGAATCAGTTTTATCGCCAGGTGTTGTTGACGCAATACGAGGAATTTGTTTTGGTGGGATTAGTGCAACAAAAAACATTGACCAAAAAAGACCAAAGGATAAAAAATGCAAATACCAGTAGCAAATTAAAATAATAAAATGTACATAGAGACTTTCAAAGAAAAATAACTGTTATTTTCAGTAGTATATACATTGTTGTGCATGCTTGATGCAGATTCTTTGGAAGCACATGAGACTTTACTCATTTATCAATGTCCAAAATGTTCACTTGCAAGGTGGAGAGGGCCACTCACAGCTGAGTTTGTATGATTTACTTATAGAGCCAATATCGTCTTATGAACATTTCCTTAACGGTCCTCTAAGTCTGTTTTGAGAGCTTTACAAGTAGCAGGGCGTTGGATCAGTGAGGGCGTTACTAGTCCTCGTCCTTGGGGAACAAGGCTGAATAATGTAATAAGGTCTTTACACTGCAGCCTCCCATGTGTCCACAGCTCCAGTAGGTTTCTAAGGCAAATAAGGCCAGCTGGGATTTACCAGGACAGATACATTATGCAGCTACTGCACTGCTTTAGCCTGGAAGTTTGTGTTTATTTGAGGTCATCCAAACACGGTTGCGTCACTTGGAAATTTACTGCTAACGACCCAACAACTGACCACCTGATCTCTGGCGGTGTTCCCAATCCCTGGACGGGGGATTTAGTTCAACTCTGGACCGTTGGGAGGTCAATGCATTAGCTGGTGTTTTTAAAACACGCTGAATGAGTTCAGGTTCTTCTGACTCACCTGCAGATGTACGCTGGATTCTGCTTAATCAGCATGTTTCTCCAGCAAAACTAAAAGTGGGAGGAAACTTTACCCACATCATGATCACACAGAAATGACACAAAGGACCTTTACATTTAGAACAAATTGACAAAACTGATTAATTCCCCACACAGTTCTTGAGCAAGCTAACATTCTCATTGTCAGCATAACATGCATTTATATAAAACTGTGAGGAAGATACTTATGACTTGTTTTTGTTCCAGGCCTTTCGCACACCCCAAAAGCTGACAAAACCGAAGTGGCCTTTAGCCTCACAGACATTACTACCTATCTGCCTTACACCACAGCCTTAAAAGATTTCCTCGCCCAGTATGACGACGAGAAGCAACAGGACAAGATGAAGTTTGAGGATTGCGGACGTAAGTTTCACTCCAACATGGTTTGAGAAGTTTACACTGTCAACATTCTTCAGGAGCTTCCATCTCTGCTTCCTTCAGTGGAGCCCGCTGATTACAAGAACCGCGGGGACTTGGAGAGCGACCTGGGTGTCCGAAAGGCGTGTCGTTTCCCAAGGTCACTGCTTGGACCCTGCTCAGGCGCTGACCAACATTTTGGTTTCGACAAGGGCCAACCCTGTATAGTCGTGAAGCTCAACAGGATTGTCAACTTCCGTCCAAGGGTATGTCGATCACTAACAACTTAAATGTCCTTGGGGAGGTCAATCCTTATGTGAATGTTTGACTCTCTCTGCACAGCCTCCGACCTCTAACGCGACTATTCCAGAAGAAGCCCATCCCAAAGTACAGCCCAATTTGATCCCTCTCTACTGCACCAACAAGGTATGTCACCTCTCTGATGACACATTTGTGAGTTTAAAATGAGTGAGTAAAAAAAAAAGTTCCTTTTATGTGTTTCCACTCTCTTAGAAAGCGGAAGATGCTGGTAAAATCGGAGAGATCAATTATTACGGCATTGGGGAGGGTTTCCCCCTGCAGTATTACCCGTACTATGGCAAGTTGCTGCACCCCCAGTACCTGCAGCCCCTGGTGGCGCTGCATTTCACCAACCTGACTCGGAACCAAGAACTCCGCATCGAGTGCAAAGTGTACGGGGACAACATCAAGTACAACGAAAAGGACCGCTACCAAGGACGGTTTGATATCAAGATCCAGGTTAATGATTTATGACCGTCAGGGGGTTAACAATGTCTGACGACCACCGCCCAATCCTCCCGCCCCATTCCACCTCCATAGGCCCCTGACTACCAATCTGAAGTAGGAGAAAAGAAGTCCCTAGGTGGGTAGACTGTAGCGGTTAAATCAATCACTAGTCTTGAATGAGTAAATGGAAGAAGCAAGTTTGTTAGGGGACCGATGTGTAATCTGTACGCGCTCATCATTAGCTTCTACACGTAGTGTAATTTAGAGGACTAGCCATAGGCCCAATGAAAATATTTATTCTGCTGTTAACGACTTTTCGACAAGCCATGGACCATAAACAACCGCAAGATGTGATTCCATCTCCAACGTAGCGTTCCGTGACCGTTCCCCTGCCCTTGCATATCGCTGCCTTCTGTGGTTTCCGTAGATATCTTTTGGAGTGTGCAGTAGTGGCAAAATCCAATCCTTTACGAAACGCTTCAGCAGTTTTGTGACATGATACCCATTTTGTTAATTGTAAGAATAGTCAGGCACAGCTTCGGTGTCTGATCCGTGTAGGGAAAAGGCTGCACTCCAGGGAACGTCCTTCCTCTTTTCAAGTCTTTTACGTCTGATCACGGGAGACTACTTTTCTTACTGTTCTTTTGTTAAATCATCGTGTGGTGAGGTTTTGACTCTGGTTTCTTGCCTTTTTGATTTTTGCCTTGAATGTTGACTTATGTGTCCAGTTTGTTAGACACTTTGCTTTAAGAGGCCACAGTGCTACCGCAACCTAAATTCCTTTCTTTCTTTCTTTTTTTTTTTTGGCTGGTTTTAATCACACCTTTGTGGTTTATCTCTCTGAATGTTTGAACCATTTAGGATGGTGAGAGGTTTTTATATTTATGCAGTTGTACATTTTGTTTCTTTGCAAAATATTGTAACGTATAAATGCAATACCAAAGTGAGGTTTCGAAGAGAGTCTTTATCAGAAGCAATGCAGTACTCCATTTTAAGAAGTCCTCATGTTAAGTGATAAGTTTTGCCTGGCAAGCGTCCGGTGGGCGACTTGACTCGTTTCTGCCATGAACACAGTTCAGTGTAGAGTGAACTCTTGTTCACGCATTAAAAGAAAAAAAAAAACGAGTTCTACCTGAGCTCTGTGACTTTAGGTGAACAATAATGTTGATGTTTAATTCCATTCCAACAGTAGTCAACTTTCATCTGTACATCCACCTGTGTCAATTTATCAGAGATTAAAACAAATAAAATGTTGTTGGAACCGAATCACGTTTGTCTTTATTAATTTTGTATGAATGGGTTCGGGGAAGACACAAAAAAAACCTCACAATAGCATAAAGTGCTATGAACATGGTGGGGGTTCCATCATGCTTTTGGGCTGGTTTGCTGTAACTTAAAACAAAAAATACATCAGAGTTAGATTAAATAAGTTGTGATAGCAAACTTATTTCTGGATATCTTACCCTAAACATGATTATAGCCATAACTACAGTTAAAATAGCGGTAATGGCAGTTTTAGCGATTGGCTAATCATCAGGATATTTTTTAAATGTGCCGTCAAAGAAAACTCGAGCTAAACAGCTAATGTGCACGGATATTTAATGTTTTTGTTGTAATAAATATTGGTCTCTAAAATTCAGTGGACAGAAAATTTCAGGACTAAGTCTAGTTTAAAAAGTAAATACTCATTATTTAAGACTGTCTACAATGTACCGGTAACTTAAGACTTAAAACTGAACTAATTATAAGCAATACACAAGATGACTATATTGATACACAAATTTTAATGACAGAAAAATATACAGTATATATTGCATAAAATAGACAATACTGTAAGTAATTTCTCCCTGGGATTATTATTCTGAAAATGACAACAAAAATACACAAAATTATTCCAAAAACAAACAAGATGGCCACAAAATATAGAACATGACAAAAACATATAAAAATGAATAGAAACATACAAAAAGACATGTAACAAAGATACACATGAGAAAAAACAGCCACTAAATTACTCCACAAAACAAAAACACACAAAATGACAAAAATACACAGAATGCCAATGTACATAATAAATGCACAAAAAACTAAATAAAAATATATATGGTATCCCTATCCAAATATGCAAAATGACTCCCACAAAACCACATAGACTCCAAAAACAAATGAGACAACAAAATCATACATAAAAATGACTAAAAACACAATATACAGTATATACATAACTCACAAAAAATGACAAAAACAAACAATGCTTCTAATACTGACCTTTGGACACTGTTTACATTGTGTATCTAAAGGTTATTCCTGTGTGTGAACACCAGGGGGCAGCAGCACTGCATTGTTCTGGTTTTACACAAACTGCACAAGGCAGTGAATGAAGGTAAATAAAGATTCTGCTTTGTAATAAAATGGCAAAATAGTTATTGTGGCATCGCCAGCCTTAAATAAAAGAGCTAATCGCAAGTAGGCGACTTTTGCCAGACTTCACCGATAATATCTGTTTTGGAACATGCTTAATCTGGAACAATAGACGATAACTGAGGGTCATCTGGTACAAGCCCTCCCATTAAATATTGTTGCAAACATCCACCACTGATGACCGTATTATCTTAATTTTGTTCTTAAGCCGGTCTATTATGGGGCACCAATTGTAAAGTTGAGCATGGTGAAGTAAACAGCAACCTTTAGCAACGTTTAGCAAGAAACCACGTTTAAAAAAAGTGTAAATTATTTTTTGTGTTACTTCTGACTTGATTTACTGATTTGTGAAATTTGTGATATTCATTTTCTCGTAAAAATATGTCAATGTTAAATATTAAATCTAAATCTAAATGTTAAATATAAATGGTAAATCTTAATGTTAAATCCTAATTCTAAATGTTAAATTAAATCTGAATCTAACTGGTAAATCTAAATGGTAAAAACAAATACTAAATCTAAATGGTAAATGTTAAACCTAAATATAAATGTTAAATCTTAATGTTAAATGTTAACTGTTAAATCTATTTAGCTAATGTGCAAATTCACCGGAAGTACCAACATAAAAGCTCATTCTGGTGAATTTGCATATTCGCTAAATATTTAGTTTCACCCATGACATTAAGATTTAACATTTATATTTAGATTTAACATTTATATTTAGATTTATCATTTAGATTTATTAATATTTTTTTTTTTTTTTTTTTTTTTTTTTCACCTTGTCTGCAGATTTATTATTTAACATTTAAATTTAGATTTAACATTTACCATTTATATTTAGCATTTGTTTTTACCATTTATATTTAACAATTAGATTTAGATTTAATTTAACATTTAAATTTAACATTAACATTTACCATTTATATTTAGGTTTACCATTTATATTTCGGTTTACCATTTATATTTAACATTTAGATTTAACATTTACCATTTAGATTTAGCATTTGTTTTTACCATTTAGATTTAACAATTAGATTTAGATTTAATTTAACATTTAAAATTAAGATTTAACATTAACATTTACCATTCATATTTAGGTTTACCATTTATATTTAACATTTAGATTTAGATTGAACATTTGTATTTAACATTTAGATTTAATATTTAACATTTAAATTTAGATTTAACATTGACAGTTTTAAGTATTGCTGTAAATCTGGTCAAAAGTAACATGAAAAAAATTCACATCTGTTTATTTAAACGTGGTTTCTTGCTAAATGTTTATTTTAACACGTGCAACAATCGGCGCCACATCGTCTATTGAGTTCGTTACTGGAAATACTGGGTCCACACTTAGGTGTCGTTTGTGTGGAAGTGACATTGGCTCAGTAGGTCTGGATGTGCATGATGGGAGATGGAGAGAGCTGACACTGAGGCTGTAATGAATTTAATTGGGTAGTTAGATCAGTGCAAGGCTGTCAGCAGCTTGTTAACACATCAGCAGCTCTGGGACAACAACAGTGATGATGTCACGGTGAACTTGCTATTCCAAAGCTCTCGTCCATCTATCGTCTGCTGATAACTCTGGCTTTTCCTGTACCGTGTAAGGGATCAAAGGCTTTATTTTTCAAAGGTCATCACTGTTGTTTATCAATGTAACCCAGTCTTACTGTATATGTGATGCCCATTGATATGAGTCACGATCCACTTCACAAAGCACCCTGGGAGATATCGAAGACGTGCAACTTAGCAATTATGGATACTCCCAGGGCTGTTGATTACCTTTGGTGTCATGCTATGAGTGTTGCAGCCTGGAGACCAGCTCCAACGTATCGCATCTCTGCAGGATTTCATTTAACACTATGCATCGAACTGCATGTTAGTCAATACGTTTAAAAAACAAAAGAAAAATGTAATTAATAATACTAGATGCAATGCAATTCTTGAATATTGTTGGATTTGTACAACATGCTTGTTTTAATGTGCTGGATTAAGGGTTGCGCTCAATTATAACTGTAACTGCGTAATTCATAATTAAATACAATTATGGGGTAATTAAAATTGTAATTGTAATTTTAAAAATCTGTTGCTTTCATGGTCACAATTAAATTGTAATTGAGTTCAGATAATTGACTTTGTAATTGTAAATGCCATGAAAATTCTATAAAAATTGACAATTAAAATTAACGCTAAACTGGGGAACCGTGTTACAGTTCAATGTACAGTTCTACACATAGAGTATGTAGTTAAAAAAGGCTCAGACACACACACCAAAAATATTAAAACCCATATTTTCATTGATTAGGAAACCTAACAAGGGAACCAATAGATAGGAAAGAAATTAGATGATATATATGTGTTTTTAGTGTATTTTACAGCTGATTTAGGACCTGTTATCATAAGAGATGCTAACAGAAAGCTAACAAAAGCGGAAGGTTAACTTTTATTTCAGGCTCAGTAATTGTGATAAATTGTAATTGAATTTTAGTAACTGAGAACGTAATCGTAATTGACTTTCTGAGGACAAAAAAAATAATTTTAATTAAATAAAAATTGGAAAAATGAGACCATTTAGGGCAGTAGTTCTCAAATTGTCCACATTTTGTCACGGTCATTAAATCGCTATGCTAACTGCTAACTATTGATCGCTCAGATAGCACACTGCTGTTTTCTCATAGTCTCATAAATATTGTAATAAGCTCTATAGATTTGCTGTCTCTTTATTAACAGCTCTTGATCTAAATGGCCCTATTATTAAATAGTTCCAAAGAGCTTTCCATAACTATAACACATCCATTCATTCATTCATAGTCATATATTCACACCAACACTGACAGAGGTTCAGTGCCTGGTCCAATGCGACACGTGTTTGTTTTGAAATAATGTTCCACTATAAAAAAAAACAATGGTTTTATTATGGTTTCGTTTATTTTCCTGTAATCTTTGTAAATTTCTGTGGTTCATATATTTTTCTCTTTTTGGGAGGTTTAGGGTATTTTTGTGCATTTTGTGTCCTGTGTCACTTTGAGTGTTGGTTGTATTTTGTGTTTTTTGAGTAATTTGTGGTGTTTTCGTTTTCATTTAGTTAATTTATTTCTGTAATTGTGTGTTTTTTAAAAAATAATTTTAAATATCTCTTTTGTTGTTTAATGTGTCATTCTAATAATAAAAATAATGCATTTTGTTTCAAGGCGCTTTTCTCGGCATTCAAGGACACCGTACAGTTGTACATACATGATATAAATCCATTTAAAAAATAAATAAATAAATAAAATATAATTACTTTTATGTCCTCAGTCATTTTGTGTATTTGAGATATTTGGGTTTTTTTTTTTTTTTTTGAGTAATTTATTGTATTTTTGTTACATTTTTACATTTTTTTTCTATAATTTTGTGTATGTTTTGGAGTCATTTTTGTGTAATTTTGTTGTGTTTTGTGTTTTCAGAGTAATTTCTTGTATTTTTATTGTCATTTTCTTTATTTTTCGGTAATTTGTGTTGAAGTCTCTTGTGTATTTTTGCCGTTTAGTACATTTTTCTGCAATTTTAATTGTTTTATTGTCATTTTGTGTATTTTCGCAGGCCACCAGTTACCATGTCAGCTTTAAACTATCCTAAACTGGATTCTGGTATCTTAGTAAAGACAACTGGATGGGAAGTTAGCTGCATATCAGCAGGAACCAATTTCTTGTTCCATAGACTCACTGATGGTTAGTAAGTGTTCACCAGTGAGGACTGGAACCCATCACTTGTCTGCTTCCCAAGAGGCATCAGCCGATTAACTCTAATCTTATTAGCAGGCGCTAATCTGACCACTGTGTTGCACAGGTTCTTCATTTTACACACACACACACACACACATGCACATCACTGCTAAAGTATGCAATAACCCATAAAGTAGCTAGAGAAAGTCAAACCTCACAATTAAAACGTCAAACTTTTCTTTGAACAACATCTCAATACATTGAAAAACTATGATTTTTGTCTTTTACCAGTGCTGGAGATTGGGTTGCACTAGCTGAGAAAGGCTAACTGGGATTAGCTACGTACGCTATTGGGATGTTGTTTCGCTCGTCTCTGAGCTGCAGGTGGAGCTTGATTTTTTACTTCAGCCGTCCACACACTAAGAGGATTTACTCCGACTGGAAGGGATATAAATAATAGTCCTATTTATTAGCCAGAAAATGCTAATAAAAGGTGGGTAATGTTGCCACTTAAAGGGACATGAAATGACTCTTAATCTATAATTAATAAAGGACTAACACGCCATGTTAATAACTCAGTAGAGTGCCTTTTTATGTGGATTACTGATTTCTTCTACACACGCTGTTTGCTACATGCTAACACAACGACTACAGTCTATGTGGGTATCTGAGGTTTTTATTTCAATAGATTTTTTTTTTACTCTTGCCTTTAAAAAATATCTCACACACATTTCTCATTGGCTAGACCAATCGTAAGCATTAATATTATCTTTATTATTAGCTATTGTCTGCTTTATTAGCATTATTTTAGCAGTTCTAGGTATTTTCTAATATGGCTGTTGACAGTTATGCTAGCATACACAATTTATCCATTTAGGAGCGGCTCAGCCTTGTGCTAGGTTAGCATGAGCAGGTGATTTCATTGTTAGCATTAGCTTTTAGTGTGTGGCGTCTTAGTTAGCGCTTTGTTTAGCTGTGTCAGTGCCCGATCCTTTCACAGGCCTGATCGTTTCGGCTCCTTTCAACGCAGACGCGTAGAATACGTCACTGACTTTACGAAAGAGCTCCTGGGACGTGATATTTAAATGTAAACCGGCCGTACAACATTTTTATCTTAATAGTACATGTAAATATGTGACTTTTTGTGGTGTTTTTAATTGTTAATTACAAAAAAAAAACTGGATGAAAACACAAAACACAATATTGACAGTCAAACAACAAACTGAAAATAAAATAAAAACCAAAATAAATCGGAATTCACTCAAAACATACATTTCAAATTCTTTTTAAACAGCAGGGTTTCAACCTTTTAAATAGTACATGAACTGCCGTAAAATAGGCCGACCAGATGTAGATGAGTTTTACGCATGCATGCGATGACAAGCTGTGAATACGCTACCGGTAATAAGCATTTGTTAGCGCTACCGGCTATTTAGCTGCTCTCTGCCGTTCTTTTAATACCACTACTTGTTTTCGATAGTTAATGATATTGTATTACTTAAGAAGGTCTGGTAACTTCAGGAAATTTGTGTCAAATTTAAGACTATTTAAGGCTATATCTGGGGACATTTGAAGGAAGTAAAAATTACAGCTAAAATATGAAATCATTGTACATATCTCAGTCCCTTCAAATTCATAAAATCAATGATAGGTTACTCACTGATATATGCAGGCACGTCACCTGATCGCAATATCTTATAATTGAAATACTTTTTGCTGCCATTTATTGCAAATAATCACACAAAATTGCTGCAATTTTGAGAAAATTGCAGCAAATTCAAGTAATTTTAAAGTAAAAAACCTGGAGCGACTTGAAGGCCATGCTTTGGCACAATAATGTTGGAATTTGTCTTTTTATGAAGTAAGCAGTCGACTTGCTAAAGAAAAATCTTTGGGTGTTTGAAATGAATCTGAAAGGTATCTCTCTATATGGTGGAACCCGTTCTCTCCTCCCTCCCCCTCCTCCTCCCTCCATCTCCTGCTGGGAGGTGGAGCAGAGAAGACGAACAGAGGGAGACAAATCTGATCCTCAGCGGTGAGAAGACTGACTTTAACTCTTTCATGTTGGGATCTACTGCTTGGAGGACTCTCCCCCGTTTTAATGTGATGGAGGATGGGCTCAGAAGAAGCACCATGGGATTCATTCAGTGCTCGCTTCGTCTTCTAACTGTCTAAGGCACTCATCATCATCATCATCATCCCTCACCTTCAGGTAAACTAAGTTCTCTCAACATTTAGAGATTCAGAGAGCTCCAGAGGGATCGTACACAGAAAACTACTCCCGAGTGCGCTCGTCAGGTTGAAATCCTAATTTTAGCTGATTTAATCTGCGAGAGAAGGATTTGAGTTAAAGCACTGCTGGAGAAGAAACTTGCCGAGCTAATGAGACTAAACTCACGTGGAAGCTCTTGTAGAAAAAGCTCAATAAACAAGTACTTGTCTAAATGTGAAAAAACAAAGTAGATTAGACTTCTTGTAATGTGAAGTTTAAAATGCTCAATGTTGCATTTGGAGAGCTAAAATTCAAACCATAGACATCACTAATCCAACTTATATTTGATGCTAAGATGGTACCAAATCTTGTATTGTGGTTTGTTATTAACTCTTGGAAATGTGTCATTATTTTACTACCAATGTGTGATGACAATATGGCTACAAGGGATGATGATTTTACAAAATTTGAGTCCAACAAGTGGTCAAATTTGGCACTCACTCACTTTTAAAGCCGAGCTTTAATCAGGATATTAATGGACGTCCCTGTGTAAGTCATCTAAAGGCAAATTTAGTGTTTGTGCCTCAGGGGTAGGCAGCCTGCGGCTCTTGAGCCACACGTGGCTCTTTAGCTCCTCTGCTGCAGCTCTTATCACCAGTTAAACAGGAAGTCATTCCCTTTCCTTTGGACATGTCGTTTTTATCTAACCTTGTACTTTTGACCAATCACAGTGTGAGTGTAAGTGAGTAGGAGTGTTCGTTTTTATATGAATACAGGATCTTTGTCAGTATTAAAGCGACAGTGAAGCCCCACCCATGTTCGTATACGACATAGCAGCGTGATGGAGACATGGCTCACACTTTAATGACTATTGGACATTAGTTTAAACCACCTTTGAGGGAAAAATGTAATTGAAATAACTAGCACCTCCTTCAGTGGTGATATTTTTAACTATCAGTCTCTTGTTTGTTAATTGGAGGAGCTTAAATCCTCTTTTGATGTTGGATGCTAGCAGTGCTTTGAGAGCTTTACGTTAGACATTGTTCTAGTAATAGCTGATCTAACTGTTCCATCTAATACCAACAGAACGATGGAAAGTCAAGATCAGACACCTTTGAAGGGAACTGGAGCGTTGTCCAGGTTGGTCATAATGAGCCCAGATGCTAATCAGATATAATATTCCTGATTTAGTCGATGTAAATAAATAAAAGAGGCATGTTTCATTCCCACCCAAGATTGTCCCACATGATGCACTTTGGGAGGACGGCTGTTGGCCCTACAGAGTCTAGTCCAGGAACAGACGACTCTATGAGGAGCAGGACGAGGTACGTTTCATAACAGATGCTCCAACAAAGTAGGTGAACTAATATATATGTCACAAATGAATAATATAGCATGCAAGACACATTTGATGTCCTAACAGCCTTGTGCAGCATGGACATGCTATCATGCTAATTGCCATCCAGAGTAAACAAACACGCCCACGTCATGTCTTTGTGTGTGAAAACAAACTGGATGTAAGACATAAACCTACACAGCACACAATTACTTTACCAATCTAGATCTTTTTGAAACTACAGTAACGCACCATACATACAGTAATGGTAACTGAGTTCCTTAATTTAAAATAGTGTGTTAAAGTACTAGTGGTGGTGAAAGGTAATGGCGTATCTGTTAAGTGCTTGTCCCAATACTGACAGTAATAAACCAGTCTGCAGGAAACTTTAGCATCTTCATACTGTTGCGTGATCAGTTTCAGCAACGTTTTGCTGGATAACATGGCATTACAATGCAAATTGTAGAACAGTGGTTTGACACAGCAGTTTAGCAAATAAACGCAACTCAAGCAAATACGGAACAAGAGCACTCAGTGAGCGCAAGCCTCCACCAAGTTTAGAGGTACTGTATCTACAGTACCTTCCAGATACTCTCCAAAATCGAGCATATTCTTCCTTTTGACACTGTCTATCAGCTCACCAAATTTCATTTCAATCCATTCACAACATTTTGAGATATCCTGCTAACAAACATCCACATTAATAGACAAACTACATCTAAAAATATTTTACAGTAAAGGCCAGTTTGAGTTTTTTTGTGTTGTTTTACTCTCTGAAAGTTTGTCATTCTATATTTTCTGTCCCTAACACCTTATCTTACAAACACATTGTATTACCGTGTTTCAAACTATAATATTCCTTTTTAACTGCAGTGACGACCGTTTCTCAATGGCTGCACAGAATATTAACAACAGCAACAACAATGATGGGTAAGATGATTCCTCTATGCCAGTGGTTCCCAAACTGGGGGGCGTGACGTCGAGAGGGGGCGCTAGAAGAGCCTTCCTGAACCTTGAGCTTTATTAGTGTTCTGAATAATGTGATTACAAATGTTAGATTATGTTTTATGAGATTTGAAGAAGAATAGTCCAAATCTTTATTTTTTATGATAAGCTGATGGTTGTGCTTCTGTTTATCCTTCAGTAACCATTGAAGCTATGATCCTTGTCTCTATATATTCCAGTTGAAGTTAACCGCCTTTACCAATTTTATGTGACGTCGTCAGCTTTGTATTGTGTCGCCACAAAAATAAGTATCTTGTGCTATAGTGCCCCCAAACACTGTATGATGGTACTGCAGGACAACAAGTTCTGTCTTCTCCCAATTCACCTTTGTTAATGAATGTTTCCAGAAAAAAAGACGATAAGAAAGATGAAAAGAAAGATGAAAAGAAAGATGGAAAGAAGGATGACAAAAAAGACGACAAGAAAGACGATAAGAAAGATGAAAAGAAGGATGACAAGACGTAAGTGCACTGCGCTACACTTGGCCAGGACGAATGTACGTTGCTGTCATTATGGTGATCAATCTGTGATCCAGAAAAAATTGCAGTTTTGATGGTACATCATCAAACTGATTTAATAATTTCAATGTTATTGTCAATATAACTCTAAAAAAGCCCTTCACCATGAGTTGAGGACTTCTTTTTCCAGACTAAAAGTACATATACAGTATTTAGTAAGAATGTCTTTTTCCAGCTGAAACTGTCAGTAGAAGACAACCTTACCAAATACATAAAGTTTTGTCTAAAAAAGATGAATCTTTAACTCATTGAAAAAAGAAGACACGGAAAGAAATCGCTCTAGCCCTTAGACCAATACATAGTATAATCACTTTTGTTTTTCTGGATAAGAGGAATACTTGTACTTGGGCAGATTAGCATGCTATTATGCTAATATGTTAATATTCTAAAACATTGTCATCCTTTAAGATTTGTATTAGTGGAAGACACAATAAGGCCAATTATATCCTTCCTGCTAATCACTTGTGCAAATTATATATATATATGTATATTAGTGTCATAATACTCAAGACCGGTCTCTTGGTCTTGGTCTTGACTTGGTCTCAACTCCCATAAGTCTTGGTTTTGTCTTGGTCTTGGTGCATTTTAGTCTTGATCAAGTCTTGGTCTCGGATAGTGCACTAAACTAACAACGACATAATAGTGATGTACAGTACATAAACCAAACTATATTCCTAGGTTTAGGAAAACAAAGCACCAATTTCTCCAGAAAAATAATTGTCATCATTTAATAAATACTTGGTGCTGAACTTGAGGTGGATTTTTTATCTTGGTATCACCAAACAAATTGCTACTGTACGTCCTTAACGCAACCAATCCAGCAAAAGACACATTTAAGTGTCTTGCTGTGTTGAAATGATACAACAAAAACTCTTCATTCCACAGGAAGGAAGTGTGGATCATAGACCCTGCCACAGACCTGTACTACTACTGGCTCGCCACCATCTCTATCCCAGTATTCTACAACCTTATGCTACTGGTGGCCAGGTCAGAATTGATGATGCATCACTTGCCTTTTTTCTAAATTAGTTATATCCGCCTCAATTTCTTTGGGTTGGTAAAACAATTATGAAGTGAAAGTGGTTGCATGGCTAAAGTAAGGGCTTCTAATTAGCCCAGTGTAAGCATTTTTACATGCATATAATAGAACTTTTGTTGTCCCAATCCCATCTTTAATAATCTAAAAATAAACCATTGCAAAGTCAAGAACTATAAAAATACAACCCAAATTCGTTGCTTCAGACATTTACATGGTATTTGTTTTCTTATAATGTTTTCTCGTAGGTCTTGTTTTAATGAACTGCAGGAAGCAAACACAATCCAGTGGATCACCTTGGATTACACTTCTGATCTCCTGTACTACATTGACACCTTTGTGAGAACCAGAACAGGTTGGTGATGGCAGCTTTAACGTATGTTTGTCACAACCTTCGTTCATTGATAATTATTAATAAATCTCTTGACAGGTTTTCTGGAGCAAGGACTGCTTGTAAAGGATGCAAAGATCCTGAAAGAAAAGTACATTAAAACACGCCAATTCAAGCTAGACGTCATATCTATATTCCCCACGGATATTGTATTCATCTTTCTTGGAATTGACAACCCAGAGTGGAGGTTTAACCGTCTCTTCAGGTTGTCACGTCTCTTTGAGTTCTTTGACCGAACAGAGACACGAACCAACTTTCCAAACATCTTCCGAATTGCTAATCTTGTGCTTTACATCATAATCATCATCCACTGGAATGGCTGCCTCTACTTTGCAATCTCCAAAGTACTTGGATTTGGTACGGACACTTGGGTATATCCAGATATGTCAAATGCTGAATATAAACGCCTCGTTAGACAGTACATATACTGCTTTTATTGGTCCACTCTTACCTTGACCACTATTGGTGAGACTCCACCCCCAGTTCGAGACGTTGAATACTTCTTTGTGGTTATTGACTTCCTCACTGGGGTTCTCATCTTTGCCACCATTGTAGGCAACGTTGGTGCGATGATTTCAAACATGAACGCTGGACGTGTAGAATTCCAGGCGAAGATCGACTCCATCAAGCAGTACATGCAGTTTCGTAAGGTAACCAAAGACCTGGAAGTTAGGGTGGTGAAGTGGTTTGATTACCTGTGGACAGAGGAGAAATCTTGTGACGAGAAACTGGTGCTGAAAAATCTGCCGGATAAGCTGAAGGCTGAAATAGCCATCAACGTACATCTGGAGACCCTGAAAAAAGTACGAATCTTTCAAGACTGTGAAGCGGGTTTGCTGATTGAGCTGGTGCTGAAACTTCAGCCTCAATTCTTCAGCCCTGGCGACTACATCTGTAAGAAGGGGGACATCGGCAGGGAGATGTATATCATAAAGGAAGGGAAGCTTGCTGTGGTAGCAGACGACGGGGTCACACAGTTTGTGGTCCTGGGTGACGGGGCATATTTTGGAGAAATTAGCATACTCGGGATCAAAGGAAGCAAAGCGGGAAACCGAAGAACTGCCAACATCAGAAGTGTTGGTTACTCTGATCTGTTCGCTCTGTCCAAAGACGATCTGATGGAGGCTCTCACTGAATATCCTGATGCTAAATACGCCCTGGAGGAAAAAGGAAGAGCCATCCTGATGAAAGATAATCTCATAGATGAGTCGCTGGTTGCTGCGACTGATGCCAAAGACTTGGAGAACAAAGTCAATGAAATTGAGATGCACTTCGAGGTCATGTCAACTAAATTTAGAAAGTTGTCAAGTCAATATGAATCCTCCCAGCGGAAACTAAAGCAACGACTTTCCAATATTTCCAACCAGGTCAAAAGTCTACGATTTAATGATGACTAGCTTGGTTAGCACTTAAATATACAAGTTTAGAAACACCATATGACACATAATGGACTTTGACTTCATTGATTATCACCATAAGAAAGTAAAACAATAAGGTTGCCTTGAAGATGAGATATTGTTTTTAGAGATTGCAGTTTGCTTCAGCTAAATAATTTATGGGACATCCACATCCACGTGTCAAATATGTAAAGTAGCCTTTACCATTATCTATTTACGTTGCAGCAACTTTGCATATCAAGGCTTTTTGACAAAAGACCTGGGGGGCAATGATCCATCAGATGAGCTACAGTGTATCTATAAATGTGCAGTATACTGGAGTTTAGACCTGTTCCACATATCTCTGCAGTGAGCATACAGTGAGCTGTCGTTTGAGCTCACGTTGTGTTTTGGCAGCATTTTTGTAAACTGAATTTCTTGTGGCAAAATGACAACTCAGTCAATGTTAATGCTAAAGACTTCAATATCTTACATTGGAATATTCATATTTGTATCCACAGAAAGAAAAGCCTGTGGATCTCACTGGATATTTGGCAAAGTTGTACTTTTTTTTCCATTTTTGAGCAAATATTTACATGTAAACACACAAATTGTTTGACAGTAACCGTACCCTATAAAAAAAGCCTGTGAAGTAGACACACATTTGTCTTTTATATGATCTCTATAGGACTATGCTTAACTCAGACAACTTATTACAAATATAAATAAAACTCAAGACTTTAGAAACAAACCAAAGATGTCTACTTCTCCAACTCCACAGGGAGCTCATTTGCCTTCATTATTTAATAAAGTACACTTCTTCACCGTTTTCCTTTCATAATATATGCATCATTATTTGTAACACACTTCCATAAAAAGCTTCACCTTTTTCTTCCAGCGTAAACGGCAGGACATGGATTTCTTGGCATGGTGCAGCCCCTTGTGGTCAAACCAAGCACTGCAATGAAAAGGACAAGTTATTTCTGTGAGAATAAACAAAATAAAGGTAGCATAATGGTTGTTCTCAGGTAAGTAAAATAGCTGTTTTACATTTTCCTTCTTCATGGTAAATCTCACCAAACCTGCAAACAAAGACAAAACACACAGTGTGTGTGTGTGTGTGTGTGTGTGTGTGTGTGTGTGTGTGTGTGTGTGTGTGTGTGTGTGTGTGTAGAGCGAAACACACTCTTCACTCTAGTGGGTTGTGTAAGGAGATAATGGCTGAGCCAAAATCACTCCACTTCAACTCCTAATGACACATTGTGTGTGCACGTGTGTGTGTGCGTGTGTGTGTGTGCGTGTGTGCGTGCGTGTGTGTGTGTGTGCGTGTGTACGTGCGTGTGTGTGTGTGTGTCAGGGATGAGGTAAAGGAGTAATTCTTATGTAAGCTCGTTGGCACTCACACACACACACATTATCCATCAAAGTAGAAACATTCCAGTGGTGTTTATAAAACTTTCTGAGGTGAAAGCATTGGTTTAACTGGCTGGATCAAACCACTGGGAAAGTTATATAGGGGTACACCGCATATAAAACATATTCAATCTAAAAATCAAACTCCCTCATTATTAATTATTATTATGATTATTAATTGGTTAAAAAAAGGCGGGACAAGACGGTAAGTGATCCAATAGGGACATTACAAACATTAACACCATCCCATATTGGTTGGTAAATAGTAATTGAAACTTGAAAAAAAAATACCGAAACTTGTATGTTTTATATTTTAGTCGACCAAAATCTTAATGTAATTTGGTTGACTAAAACTTGAATATATAACTGAAATACTCCTGATTATTGCATTTTGACTATAAGTAAGTTGCATTTTAGTCAAAAGACTATGACTAAGACTGAATCAAGCCTGGTTAATAGTAAACAGACACTTCGTTTAGGTTTTTCTCAGCATGTTTTCGTCACAAATTAGTCACGGAATAAAGCGGCATCTACGAAAAGTTTTTGTTTAGGTTTTAGTTAGAAAAAAATAAAGATGGGGCATGAAAGCATATGATTGGTTCTTTACATTCGGACCGAATGGCAGGGATTGGTTTGTACAGGATTGCAGCTGCTATAAAGTAGGGCTGGGTGATATGGACCAAAACACATATCTCGATATTTTTTCTCAAAATGGCGATATATGATATAAATATCGATTATTTTAATTAAAGACAATTTAGGGTTAAATTTGTTGGATGTAAAATGCTTAGAAATGTGTTTTTAATTTAAATTATGTGACTTTTGTTTGGCTAGTAACTAGGGATGTAACGATTAATCGTAAGGCAGTTAAAAATCGATTAATAGGTATCACGGTTGATATCGATTTTCTGAAAATTGAATCGCAGTACTTTTTTTAATTCACAAGTGTAGGCGGCGGGCGGAGTCTGCTAATACTTTCTTTCTGGCTGCCTTCTACTCTTAAATATGTTAATAAATGATTCATTACCCCTTTAGCACCGAAAGAATATCTGTAATATTACTTGAATATCTGTAAAAGTCACATTTTTCTATTAGCTCTGTCTGCTAGCATAGCTTCTCTTCTTCACTGCAAGATACTGTATCTGCATGCCAACCGACCACTGTGTTACCAGCGCCCTCTGCTGGTCCAAACAAATATGACGTACATCAGTGCAATCACGTTTTTTTTTTTTTAAAGTCCAATTGTTAAGGCACAAAATACATTTTCAGTTGCACTTTTAAAAGAAAAATAGCTATTATGCAGTTTTGCATTGTTTATTATAGAACCAGAATTTAAATTAATAGGCTTCATTTTCATTTGTATTATTCCTTTATTTATTTCATTCAAGATTTATTTTTAGTTAAATTGCATTGTTTTGAATAGTTTATCAAGGAATTCTTTTGACAATGAAAAATAAAAGGAAAATAGTACAGTATTTTCTAGTTTTTTCCCCCCCAAAAAAAATGTGTCTACAGTCCCATTTTGTAAAATAAATCGTGAGAGAATCGTATCGTGAACCCAGTATCGTGAATCGAATCGTATCGGGAGTTGAGTGAATCGTTACATCCCTACTAGTAACAGAAAAACCTGTTTTTGGGTGACCGCCATTTTGAATTGCCCAATATGGCGACCCCTGCCCAGATTTGAATTCAGCAGGTCAAAAACTGCAAGTATGCCAAATTTCATGCATGCTTGTAGACAAATTTGCACAATTGTTCCCCCAACAGACCAGACTCTGATAAAGGACAGCACGTGTGAGTGAGTTCTGTAGTGTGGCTTGTTCAGAGGAAGTTCTGGGTTAGGACCATAGTAGGGACAATCTTTGAGTGAAGCTTTTATTTGTAGAGCTCCCCCTGCTGACTGGCTGCAGTATAGGTCATAAACCCCGCCTCCCCAAAGATAACGGATGGGATGTGGGTCAAAATGTAAAGTTAAAATACTCGTGGTCATTAGTTATTATCATCCTACATTGTGGTCAAGTGCTCATTTTTCTGTAAAGTTTGTTTTAAATAAGTTATTTGAGGAATTGTACATTATATGACGATGATTGACAGACGTGGATAATGCGTATCTCTCTTTGTGAACAGTAGTTGTGTTGTGAAGGAAAGCTGAGACGCCATTTAACTTTTCTGTTCAGTTTTTTCGCCTTTTTTGAGCTGTTCTGCAGTAAACTGTTCAAACCAACCTGTGGAATCTAAGGGATCTTTGCAGTTTTTTTTTTGGTAAGTAAAAAAGTGTGATTTATGTGTCATTGGGTAGTTAAAGTCGTTATCTAGCTAGCTAACACGTACGCAGTCTAAGGTTAGCCAAAATATTGTCAAGCTAGGTTACTTATCCAGTAACCGAGTAACTGACATGCTGTGTTTCTTGATATTGTTATATCGTTGTATCCGCGGTTCATTGACTGTACAGTTACTGTACGTAATAGCAAACATAAAATACGTCTGTCAAGGTCTCAAAAAAGATACTTATGTTCTTGACGTAGCTGGGCTGCCTTAGTCATCGGGGGGGCGGGGCGTGTTACCAGGGCTCCTCCCGCCAAACCCCACCGCGCAGACTCTGGCTCCAAAATTGCGAGACGGAAGACCCCCCTAAGCGCCATATTTTGGCTTCAAGAATGTTGAGTGGGAACAGCTACAGTGCTTTTCATGAAAGCAGCGACTCATAAAATAAGTATTTTAATACAAAATAAGCTGCAAAAATATATACATATACAGTATATGTGTGTGTGTATAAATATGTATCAATGTAATTATCGCTAAAATAGAAAACTTGATATATCTTGAATCTTGATATATCGCCCAGCCCTACTATAGAGGGTGGGTCTCTCTCTCTCTCTCTCTCTCTCTCTCTCTCTCTCTCTCTCTCTCTCTGAGCTGATTTGTATTGAAAGACTTTGAAGAACAAACAGAAGTAAAATAAAAACATAGAAAGAAAGAAAACTTACAGTGACTCGTCATCAGAACTCAAAGCCGTGTGTCACCCCACACCATGAACACGGACTAACGGACGCCCGTCAGTCACCGGGGTGCAGCCGCGCGCAGCGGAGGAGAGACAGCAGCGCGAGGGAAAAAGTGTGATTCGAGCGCGTGGAGGTGAGAGCGCATCACGGTGGCATGAACCATGATTAACGACGGGGACGGAGCGGAGGATTTCCAGCCCTTCTGGAACTTCAGCGGTGAGTGCGAGCAGCCTTTATTACCTTCAATATACCAACATTTATTTGATTTAATTCATTTAAATTTAGCGCTACAATAAATAAAGTTGGATTGAAAAATTAGTCTGTGCGCGTGCACACCCCACCGATATCACGCAATTGAGAAAAACTTTATTTGAATGCGTTGAAAGTCACTAATCTCACTCTGAATTGTTAAATATTGTTAGATTAATAAATTTAAAAAAAAATTAAAAAAAATAATAATAACTATTTGTCGCCAGTGGATAACTTAAACGTGCACAGAGGATGCAGTGCAGCCACAATGAAGACTGGGTGCAAACGAAAATGTGCATTGTACACTGTACCTGTGCATTTCAAGGCTGAACAGAACAATGTAATACTTAGATCAACAACAACAACAACAACAACAACAACAAACACACAGTGGCAATGCACTAAAAAAAAGGTTTTCCTGTCATCACTGTAAAGATAAATGGTCTATATATAGAAATCTACCTAATGTCTATTTGCATACCTCTAAAAGAAACAGATGAGGACTAAGTGTACATGTAAGATTTGGATTATCAATAATATAACAGAGATGCAGCTCTTTTGCACAACAGAAAGACAGCAAAGAAGGAACTAAAGCAGCAAAACAGAAGCAAAATACAACGAGAAGTGAAGGAAATGATCGTTAAAATGGACAGATGTGATTTTCACAGATTGAAAAGCCTGAATCGACTCCCCCTCCTCCTTTGGCATAATCTCCACTTTTCCCCCCGACTTCCCTTTCTTCCCTCTCTTCTTCTCGGGGCTTGATAAGGGCGTTAGTGTTACAGAATGAGAGACGTTGATCTGAAATGTCTAAATGGACTGTACAGAATCTGAGCTGCAGATGAGTTTAGATATGTAAATGCATGGACAGTGTGCAAATGTCATATCTGCCTCAGAGCAACCAGGTGACGTGCTGCCACCAGGATCACAGTGTGTGTTAAAGTAGCACACACACACACACACACACACACACACACTAAAAACACAGTCAGGAGTGAGGAGGGAAGCGTGGGAAGCGTTTTCAACCTGTGGATAATATTCCCTCCCCGCCCCCTATTGTTGTGTTGATTAGTTTGGTAATCCAGATGCAAAAGAACTAGGGATGTAACGATTAATCGTAAGGCAGTTAAAAATCGATTCATAGGTATCACGGTTGATGTCGATTTTCTGAAAATTGAATCGCAGTACTTTTTTAACCAGCAGAGGGCGCTATCCACAAGTGTAGGCGGCGGGCGGAGTCTGCTAATACTTTCTTTCTGGCTGCCTTCTACTCTTAAATATGTTAATAAATGATTCATTGCCCCTTTAGCACCGAAAGAATATCTGTAATATTACTTGAATATCTGTAAAAGTCACGTTTTTCTATTAGCTCTGTCTGCTAGCATAGCTAGCAAATATGACGTAAATCAGTGCAATCGCTTTTTTTTTTTTTTTTTTTAAAGTCCAATTGTTAATGCACAAAATACATTTTCAGTTTCACTTTTAAAAGAAAAAGAACTATTATGCAGTTTTGCATTGTTTATTATAGAACCAGAATTTAAATTAATAGGCTTCATTT
This sequence comes from Gouania willdenowi, assembly GCF_900634775.1. Classification (NCBI taxonomy): domain Eukaryota; kingdom Metazoa; phylum Chordata; class Actinopteri; order Blenniiformes; family Gobiesocidae; genus Gouania; species Gouania willdenowi. Next base: position 2,084,431 of record NC_041045.1, read on the forward strand.
TCATTTGTATTATTCCTTTATTTATTTCATTCAAGATTTATTTTTCGTTAAATTGCATTATTTTGAATAGTTTATCAAGGAATTATTTTGACAATGAAAAATAAAAGGAAAATAGTACAGTATTTTCTATTTTTTTTTCTCAAAAAAAAAATTTGTCTACAGTCCCATTTTGTAAAATAAATCGTGAGAGAATCGTATCGTGAACCCAGTATCGTGAAGTGAGTGAATCGTTACATTCCTAAAAAGAACATAATTTTCTATTCATGTATACACTTACTAACCAAATCAACAAGACTAAAAGACTATTACACTACTATTAGGGTCCTAGATTTTTCATTTCAAAATGTCCCCAATTTCATTTCTGTGTTTTACACTTTTGCATTTCATCATCTTTCCTCGTTTAGGTGACTTTACTGGCTATGAAACTTCAAAAAATCATACCAAACGTGTTAAATAGGTTTAACAGCATCATCTACTGTTATTCATTTCTTGCGATGTTAGCGGCACCGCTAGACCACGTTTAACAGGAAAACTACAGTAGAAATGTGCGATATGGTCCCAAAACGTTATTTGCAAAAACTTTAATTACCACCAGCCGATGAATCACCTTCATGTTTTGCACGAAATCCCCCCCCCCCCGGTGATCGTATGCTTCTGCTGTGACGTGTCACCAAGTAAAATGATCATCACTTTAACTAAAACACCATTGATTGCTACTCAAACCTAATAATTAAATATTTGTCAGTTGTCACACTTTCTATATATGCAATGTGAGGGCCCGTTTATCGCTGCTTGCAGCTTTAACTACTATTATAATTTTAGTCACCCATTGTCCAGCAAAAAATAGCGTGTAAATGCGCAACATCATTCCAGAACATGCTGCTTGTGTTCAAATAAAGACGACAGAAACCCAGGTCGGATTGCTTTTTACGCTTCAGAACGTGAATTCGGTGTTTTTCCCGTCTGTTTTTGGTAATCGCGAAAAATGAGAGGCCCTAATCGTATGTCACAGCAAACGAACCCAAAGTGAACGGTGATATTTCACAGCAGATACGATGTTAAAGGCAGGGTAGGTAATTTTCGAAAACTCGCATTATTTTGAAAGTAGCATCCTCCGAGTGCTCCGCCTATACCAGCCCCCTCCCCTCTGTGCTACCTCTAAAGCCACGCCCTTCGCTCACATGCACGCGCGCCGGTGCTCCAGAAGCGCTTTTTCTGCCGCCATCTTTCTTTTCTTGCCCCTGTTAGAAGTAAATTGGAATGGGTAATTTGTCCGCCATTCTACGATCAACTTGCAGTGTCAACAGTAACTCCATTTCAACTCTGTCACCAGTGACGCGCTTTGAGTGTGGGCTAGTGCACGCAAGGGGTCGAGAACGAGCGGAGAGACAGGGAGACGTGATTGGTTAATAAAAAACAAACTGTCTTCTGACATTTGTCAAAGGTTCCTTCGTTCCTTTTTCAGAGCACATAAGATCTTTATTTCTGTCAGTACATAAAGACAATTTCCACCAGAACTTTAATAAGTGTATCTGGAGAAAATTACCTACCCTACCTTTAAAGAAGTGCATTTTTTACAAAACGACGAGTGCAAAAAAAGCTAAGTCTTTGTTTGTTTCCATTGTAAAGTAATACACTAAATTATTAATGACATTTGATTGATTTAAAATTGGAGTTATTTAATGTGCATTACAGTGACACCTCTCAGTTCTTGATAAAAACGCTGGATATCCGATGTATCAGTGGTGCCGTCTTTTCTCCTGATTCCATCTTATTTACATCTGCCCTCGCAAGAAGCTAATCCCCCACGGTGTCAACAAAGTGTTGTACGTGTGTGTGCGTGAGTGTGCGTGCGAGCGCAGATCTTTGTGATTGTAGGAATATATAAACAAAGGAACTGGAAAACCAAATCAGTGGTAAAATGCCAACAACGAAGGTTACTTTACTGTAAGTGTGATGAAGTCGCATGGATGAGGGGTGAAGGTAATAAAACATGCAGTACTCAGTTACCTAACCTTAATATAAGCACAGCATTAAGATGGTTTATCTGAAGCCAATTGCGTGTTTGGCGCCATTGCTCAAAGTCAAGGAGCAAAAGCTAAGCTGAGATTCCACATCACAACTTCTGAGATGTGTCGACATCGAGCCAAGTTCTAAAGAGCTCGTTAATCACCAGAGAAGAAAAGACTTGGAGATGCCTTGGAGTCTGATGGTAGATTCCTGAAGGCTTGTTTTACTGTGAAGTAAATCATCAACAAGTGCTGTGGACTGTGTAGAACCTCCAACCCAACTGTGCTCGGAAATCCAAGTTTTTTTTCCAAATTCCGTGTTTTTTAATGAATATTAATCATCATTTTTTTCCGAAAATAATTTATTTTTAACTCCCGTGAGGAAACAAAATAAATAATAATCAAAAAACAAACAAAAATGTATGTAAAAAATAGAAATGTAATTTAAAATAATGTGTAAGACACAATTAAAAGCTACACATAAGTTGAACTGATATGGATTATTCTGACTGCTCCTTTTTAATTATTTATATGTCATATAAAGATGTATGAGAAAAGCATTAATGTCACCAAATTTCTCCTCAGAGATCAATGGTTTACTGAATCTGAGCAGGTTTATTGATTAAGTTTTGATCAACTTAATTTAAATGATCCTGATTACATCATTCCAGACCACAATGATTAAAGAAAAAGCAAATGGACACATGGAAGCATCAGTTATTTCACAACTAGGGGACAGAATATTTGACAGTATTAGACGTTATCATTAAACTACGACGTTTCAGACTCTACAATCCCTGGCGTCTGTGGTCTCGTCCACAACAACAAACCACTGTTTCTTCTATAGCACTGATGAGACACGTTGCTCAAACACTCGGAGCGTTGCAGCGCTACGCGAGAAACGAGCAGAGCTTCACAGACACATTAAAGTTAAGCGGGAACTGGTGGCTCCGTATTTTGGGGTGAGTGATGAGTTGCGTTGTGTTTTGGCAGTTTAGATGGAGTTTTGGGTGGTTTAGACGTTGTTTGGTGCACCTAAAGAGCGCTCCCCAGAAACATTTCTTCATAAAAAAAACGTTCCTGATTCTGTCAATTACCGCGTTCAACAGTGGATTTCCGTTTTCATTGATCGATTCCGTGATTCCATCCACGATTCCGTTAACGTGGATTTTATAGGGCCCTAATAAGACTAATATCCAGGTGCGACTTATTTGTTAGATTTTTGTCAAATATAATCCATAAAATTATTATTTTTGTCAATTGTTTTTTTCATAGTATAAATAAGAAAGATTATTCTGAAATGAGTTGTGAAAATAATGTTGTGACCGTTGTCTGTGTTGGACATGTATGCAAAATAAACACCAATGCTTTGACAGAGTTAGTTTCCAACCCCCTGTGGTGTTCCTCTCTTGTTAGCCTAGCCTTAAATAGCACAACCCTTGTGATCAGAGATTGGAGCCAGTCGTCGCTTCACTCATGGCGCAGATAAAGAAAAATAGTTCATCATCCCATCTGGATGGAAAAAGAAGACAAAGTCTCATCTTTGATCTTTATAAATCTACGCGCCGTGGTTACACAACGCCAGCTATCAATGGGTCACCTGTCAGCACGATCTGTGTTGACACGCATGACGATGACAAAACAAAGCCTTAAGTATTTAATCACACCGAGTCGACTAAGCCCCGATCTGATCGTTTGAACTTTCCATCTGCGTGATTGAAGACGACTTTCAGACGGAGTTAAATTTGTCAGTGTCATGCAGCATTAATGGGAGTCAGTCGTGAATATTACATGCACGGCCCCAGTTTGTGTATTTGGGAATGAAGCCCAGCATGGACATGGAAGTCTGTCTGTCTGCTTGGGTGTAAACGTCCTTCAAGAAAAGGAAAAAGCAACAGTTTTAATTCAGGCAGTTTAGTAGCTAATAATGACATCTATTTAGGGGAAAACAGAAAATCATTAGAAAATGTGATCGTTACCATTCATATTTTACGTCTTTTGGAGACGATGTTAAGGCGGAATCAAACAAAGCAATAGTCTAATTTACTGTAGCAACAAATACACATAGTTTCATCTTGATTTTTACAATGCAGAAAAACTCATCTTGAGCAGAAATAAATCACAAACAATCGTGGCATGGTCATCCTGCACTACCAAGAACAATCAGTAAGTGGCGTTATTACATTCTTCGTTTTTCTAATGATAAAAATGATCAAAAAGATCAGTTTATCTTAAAATGAACTTTTCATTTTAATGATCTAACTACTTCTACATCCGCTATTGTGTTTTACAAGCGAGCACATCTGGGGAAAAAAGGGTGTTTATGATCAAATTAAACTAAAACAATTCAGCAAATATTTTCACACATTATAAATAATCAAATGACTCGAAAGAAGTGGATACATTTGATGAGTGACTCAGATTAACCCGGATCTATGAAATGAACCGAAGTTACCATATTTTTCCTGACTCAAATGTGAATAGCTTCACAATTTGGACCAAAACATTATAAATCAAGGGGGACAATGTATAATGAACTCTACTCATGTTGGCACGAATTAGTTTTTATTTATATAGTAATACAGTCGCTTACCAGTAGACCCACTATGAACAAACACTCATTAAATGGTACAGGAAGGGTAATCAAGGGGTTGAGAAACACCTGAGTGAAAACAAACCATCTCTCTGCACTATCACACAGAAAAGACAGGGGGCGCCACATGCAAGAGGGGAAATTAACCCACAAACTAACAAAGAGCCTGGGAGAAACAGATTAATTTGCAAAATAATTTGATTTAATTTGATTATTTTTTTTCAAGTGTGGTGATGAATAATGTCGTGACTTCTGCTGTAACATTGGTGATGATCTCATGATAAGGCCTGGGTGTTGTTTGGTGGTATTAGTCAGGTGATATTTAGATGTTGTATTATAAGATGTGATTTTTACACCCATGGCGTTTCTTTTGGAAACAGAAGAATTGTCAGCGGGACCGTTGTCTCCTCCACTCGTGTTTGTAATTCACATTTTACAAATATAATGTGAGAAAAACCTATGTAGTCCAATAAACGCCGACGCAATCAGCTTTGATTTTGGGCTTCCGCTGCCTCTCTGATCCTCATTAAACCTCCGGGCTCAGTTTTCCAATGGTTGTTTTCTCATATTTAATCCAACTTATGAGGAAATTTAACATTTAAAAGTCAGCCGTGAGTCCAGTTACCTTTGCTTTTCTGCATTGGCTCCATTACTCGCCTCATTTCCAATCACGTAGACATGTTTACTGACCTTAATTTCTTCTGTCTGCTTAATTTAAGAGAGAGCTGCTGTTGAACAACTTCATTTCAATTCCAAGCCTGCGAACGCTCAATCACTGACAGACGCTCCTGCATTTGATTAGTTTCTTACCTCTGATCCACAGAGCAGTCATCATTTATATTTATGCGTTTTCCCATTAAAACCCAACAGGATGCTTGAAGCTTTTATGGAGTTATGTTTATGTTTTTAATAATTTGCGAACATGGGACAGTAGAGTTTAATGAGTATGTTCATTTTTTTACACCTAAAAATAGTGTGTTAGGTTATTTAAAGCATACAATAAATAGATAAACTGTATAAACTGGTTTTGTACAGCAACCGTGAAGCAGGAAAATCCCATATCCAGAAAATTTAAAGTTTTTTTTTTTAACCTACAACTGACAGAAAGGAAAGTCTTTGTGGTTCTTGTTGATTTGCACTTAGTACCGTAATTCACGCGTCTACTAGCTGGTCACTGGAGGCCATTACATACACACTTCCCAAACTACGTCTCCCATTACTTTCAGTCATGCCCCTACCTAGTCGCTATGACAACATCCAAGACAGCGGAGCAAGTAACAGATTTGAGGAAGAATAGATATTTAAATAACATTAGAAACACAAAACAGTTCATCCTTTGCCACCCCTTCCATTGTCCTACCATGACTCCCTCTCCCCTGTTCCTTTTTCCGTCACCAAGGTGTAACACTGCACTCTCTTTTTATATGAAGTGAATTTTTTACCCTTCCTTTGGGAAGGCTGGTGATGGTCACAATTATGAAAAGAAAAATGTAAAATTAAAATATTCAGAATGTTTTTCTTTATTATATTTTTTTTAATAAATCCTTTTAAGTTCTTTGTTTCACAATTTTCATTTGATTTCAACGATTGAGGCATGAAAATGTTCAGAAAATTTTACTTTTAGTTTTTTATTGGGGATTTGTTTCATTTGATGGGGGTGGGTTCATTAAAAATAATAAATTTTGTAATCGTTAACATATAGAAATGAACTTTGGGTTAAGTCTAAGTAAGCCAAACTTGTATCTTTGGTACCTCAGCAATCTTAGGTACCGTAGACGTAACTTTTTAGTGACCTACATTGGTGCTGGAAGGCTTTTTGTTAACGATTCGTTAACTTTAAAATCAGCTCTGTCTCGACACAAAGATTGCTGATCTTTTCTTGCCTCCCAAACATGTCTATCCTCTGGAAACCGTCACGTCGCAGCGTTTAAATTCCACCGAGGCGACACTGACCCACCGCTTGGCTTTTGACACGTCGCTCACAGAAAAGCAGAGCATCAAAGTGTTGCTGTCCAGACGTGAGAGCGCCACGACCGTTTCCCGACTTCCACTTGACTTTTTGGAAATCCTCTGAGTGCTCCTTCCACTCTGCCTCCATCGTGCCATGGCCTAGTTTTTAAGCAACGTCGCGTTCACGAGCGGCTGTGTATTTATATCTGAATGCATGTTTCCCAGCTGCAGATGTTGATGCTGGCGCCGTCCCAGTGAGTTGGCATCAGAGTGGATAAACAGAGGGATGGGAAGTTGTAGAGAGGTGGGATGCAGGGGGATGATAGAGGAATTAGGGAAAGGGAGTTTAACGAGGGGGAGATGAGGACTTATGCTACCAGATTAAAGCTAGTATTCTGCTTTCACAGATGAATACGTTAAACTTGCAAATATGATCATTTAGTTTTATTATCGCAGCAACAAATCATCACGTTGAAGTCATTAGTTTAGCCCTAATTTATTATTATGCCTGTGTTAGTAGAGCAGGTCAACTGGTCTAACCCTGGGACCCACATTTTGCCACAGTCATTTAATTGCGAGCCTCATTTTCTTTAGAATTTAAACAACTAAATGTAGTTTTTGAAAAATAGCTGTTGAAAACACATATAGATATATATATAAATAATATTTTTTAATATCTATATATTTTCCTGTGCAACATGCTGTTCACAGCATGCTTGTCAAAAAAAAGTTTCTTTCAAAATAAAAGGCAAATCTAACATGAGAGACATTAAGTATTTACGTGTTTTTCACCAGCTGTTGGCGACCCACCCAGTATAGGTCCGCGACCCACTTTTGGGTCCCGACCCACCAGTTGAGAATCACTGTTAGTAGAGGTTCTGATCTAAATATTTTGTTCAAATAGAGATTAACATAGATTTCTATTTTTTGTCCTCTAAAAAATGTCCTGTACAATCTACTCAATTTAATGGAGATAATTTGCATTCAATTCTTCTTCACTACTCACTAAATTAACGTAGAATGTGAATTCACATATTTTAGAACGGTAATAATACGCTAATAATGAAGTTCTTCTGGAGCAAAGAAGAAAATTAAAAAATATATATTAATGTTCAGTATCCCATCATGATGTCATCAGCACGCCCCCCAGTTTGAGAACCAGTGATTTAAAGTCAGGATTGTAGAATTGTAAAAGGCAAGGTAAATTTATTTTTTAAAGTTCATAAACAAAGCAATTTAATGTACTTTACGTCATAAAAAGTGCAACATTTAGAAACAAAAACAAAACAAAAAACAAGACAAAACCTTTATTTTTGCCTTTTGGTTTTTCTCCTTTATTGTAAAAACACTGTACGGTGTTATTATTATCAATATTACTAGGTGTTCCATATGTTTTTCGCAGGTAACTTGTCCGCCACTCTTCATTTGATTTTACCAAACCGGGTACCCCAACTTTTAGAAGATTTATGGTGTTTTGGATGTAAAACACCTTTTAATCAATGTCAGTTTACTTTGCAAGAATTCTTATTATGGGCTAATATTGTGCAAAATTATGTCAATGAGGATTTTGTGTGCGTCGTATAGCTATTTCCATTTCAGGAGGCTAATTGTGCCATATTACTTCATATTTTACGCAAGAATTGACAATTCTGTCTCTTTCTGTATAAACGCGTGACATTTTTACCAATTTTGCATCAGAAAGAGATTTTTCGTCTTTTATCTATTCTGAAAACTCTAAAAATCTTCTCTAATGCCGTCGCGGTTCGTGTATGAAAACAACACTTCTACTGGCAATGACTCAGCTCTGTCAACACGTTCCCTTTTGCTGTGGAAACACGGACCACATTTGAATAAACAAGTTGTCATCTTCAATAAAATCTGAGTTTCCAAACTGGATGTGGGCAAACCTGATGTGTTTTTAAAAAAAAATATATATATTTCACAATGCCCTGACAGATGAAAAGATGAAGACAGAACAGGTTGTTCTCGTACACACACACAGATGCAGATAAGGTCAGACCATGACTTAGCTAATCGAGCTACTTCAAAGGAGCTACGCAGTATGTCAGCTTGTGTTATTTTATTGTTTTGCTGATATCCAGTATTGTCCAACACTTAATTTCTAGCAATGCCGATTAATAAACAATATATTCACAGACTCCTTTTGGCAAATTAGTAATCAAAAAGAAAACTTTGATGATTTTGTAGCAGGTCAGCTGACCAGGTAAGGGTTTTCCACCTATGACGTAAGAAGATTGTGATTATTATCACATGCACGACACCTGCGATTAATAATCCACAGAGTCCCCCCCCTGAATCACCTCCCCCGATCCACTATAGCACCCATCAGAGTGACCTTAGAGATGACATGGATATATAATGCTGATTTACGATTTATGTATTACGCCGATTTTACAAATTGTTGGAAAGCAGCGGTGCATTCTATGCCTTGGAAAATATGGTAGACAAAAAGACTCCAAAAGCACACAAAAACAAACCAAGTACTGTATACACCCAAATGACTCAGAAATTAAAAGATAATTTTACAAATATGACTCCAAAAACACAAATGACAACTTAAAAACAGCAACAACAAAACTAAAAACCAAAAGACAGGAAAATACTCAGAAGGACTTCAAAAACACACAAAATGACAACAAATATACACAACGCACCAACAAAAACACAGAATGAAAATAAAATACACTAGTGAGTGCATAACAGCACAAATTGACACCAATAACACAATAACTCATGAAACAATAACAAAAACACACAAAATCTTCAGAAAAACTGACAAATCTGTTCTTTTATGTGTTAAATAATGCTCAGATTGGTCTTTTTTTTTTTTTTTAAATGCTGATGTGAATATTGATAATGTGGCCGTTAGATCAGATATTCACAGCTTTGTGATGAAAGTTGCCTGGTTTAAACGATCAGATTTGATTAGATGTAGTCAAATCTTGTGCAAAATTGTCTAGTTTTGGTCAAATAAAACACAGAACTTCCTCACACAATGTGTAAAGATGCAGAAAAGCCTAATTACAGTGTGAAAGTGTCAAGTGGAATAGCTAATGTTGAGTATACACACAAGCACACGCACACACACACACACGGAGCTGCTGGCCGTATGCTGTGAAGTATGGATTGGTAACGCTGTGATGCGCTGGGGGCCCTGTAACTCTCGCCGTCGCACACACCAATACTCGTGAAAGTGGAACAAGAAGCGACTGGTGGCTTGACCAAAGGAAAGAGATGTGCAGATGAAAAAGGGGGGAGGATTAAATCCTCACAGATGGATGCAAGCGAAGAATGGCTGATTAACATTATTTGGACCTCCATACACCTCAGCTGTGTCTACTATAAATCTAGTCTTTGATGAGGCAGTGTTTGTGTTCAATATTTCTATAGCGTTGTCTGTTTTGCTTCAGTTCATCAGCGTCACATTCTTTATGTAATCTAATAATATACCAAATATAGAGTCGATTCCTGTTCATTTACAGGTGTTGAAATTAAAAATAGCTTGAAAAAACCAGTTTAAAACAAATGTAAATGTGTGATATAAACTCATATTTTAAAGTAGATATTCATATTTCCAAAAGAAAATCTCCCAGAGGAGTTAGGGCTACAAAAGGACGAAGACGCCACACTCAGTTAGCATCAAATACAGGTTGATTGATTAGGCTGTTAATCAAATATAGCAGTTTATTATGGTTACATGACAAGATGTTGAATGGATTTTTGTTCCTTCCTAACATATCGTTATGTTACCTTTCTGTAGTTTCACCCACAGTAAAGTATAGGAAGTGGAACCTACATCTCATGGTCACATAATTAACCAGGTGCACGAGAAAAACACGTTCAACTGGATAAAAGCCTTGACTTTGATGTGTGTCATGTTTATGTAAGGGGTTCACTGGAGAAAGATGATGTGTTGATTAGCGCCGTTTTTTTTTTTGTGTTCTTCCTTCAACCATTTTGTTTTTCCAATAATCATCTACAGATCTGAGTGTAATCCGTAACAGCTTTTTTTACTTACACTTGTGCTCCATTTCTTATTGCTTTATTGTTATCCTTTGGCGGTGCCTGCAGACCAAACCCTCAATCTACCAATAATGAGGACATTGCTGTGGGCTGTGCAGTGAGACCCTGTGGATTTACTGTGGGTTTTCTTTGGCCTGCACTCCCAACAAAACCAACAGTGGCCCCACAGGGGCTTGTTTGTGGAAAAACGGCTAAATCCAACTCAATTCCCCCGGAGTGATTTGTCACTTCTGTGAGTAATTTGTATCAGTGCGTACATTTAAGATTGGTTTTATTAGCATTATTTTTTATTTATTATTATTTATTAGCGTTATTTCATCATCGGACTCAAATCATATGAAAAGAACTACAACATGAAATGTAAAGAGCCATGCATTTCAATGAGAGTCAGAATAAATCTAGGATTTTAGTGGGATTATTATTATTTATTTATTTATTTATTTTTTTACGGTTTTGCTCATTCGTCCATATGTCATGGCTATTATTTTGCCATTTTTTTTTAGCAGCCAGCTGATACTTATTGCCTGGAACATATTGTGACATTAACGTTGCACCAGTGTGCGATATCCAGCCACGCTGCAGGGATACTGTCAATGTGTAGCTACTGTATGTAGAAGCATACGAAATGAAGGTGATGAAATCTATGGTAACGCGCATCTCATTGTCTTGCATTGTATATTTCATAATAGATCTCGGCTGTGTTACGTAAACACACTGTCGGCAAAAACAGGAAAATTGCACAAGCGAAAGGATTTTAACCAATTAGACAAACTTTTCAGCAAAACAGTTTATGTTTTCACTAAATCTGGCTATAACTGAGCTGTATGAAACCCTACTCTAACACTAACATAATATAAGACGACATTTGTTGAACCTTTACATACAATGTGACCCCAACTCCCACACATACATTTTCCCCAGACTTGTATTATATTCTGGAAGGACTCGACAAATAATAAATATAAATAATAATACTCCACAAAGGAAGTGGCGCCCACTTCCTTTGGTGTTATGGAAGTACATGTAACAAAATAACAGAAAAATATGAGAAACAACAACCCAAAGCATACAAAAAAATATATATATACTAAATGACGCAAAAAAAACATACCAAACAACAACAACAACAAAAAACACAAACATGAGGAAAAATATTGTAAATAATACCAAGGATAAACAAACAACAAAAATACACAAAAATGACAACAAAGCACGAAATGAGAGAAAAATATACTTGACACAAAACACAAAAAAATGACGACAAAAAATAAGAGAAAAATATACTAGCGGTAAATTATACCAAGAACCCACAAACAATGACATAAACACACAAAATTGTAGTAAAAAAAAAAAACACACCAAAAAGACAGCAAAAGCCCACTAAATGATGACAAAAAAACCCAAAATTGAGGATAATAACGTTGAGCTGAGTTGGGTTTTAAACGCTGAGGTGAATTCTCTTAATGTGGCCCTCATCAGATCAGACAAACACATTTTCGTGGCCCCTGCTGTGATCAAAGTTGCATGTCTCTGCTCCACATTGATGTTTTCCTTCATCTGCCTAATTACACACCTGGTTGATGCTAAATGTGAGGCCTAAAAATGCTAACAGGTTTTCTAATGATGGCTGTTTGTCTCCCACGGTGTGCTCATCTCTATAGTATCTCTACTGATTGCTTGGAAGACATTTTCAGATCATTGTCCAACTGTGTGGTGCACCTTCCACATTCCGAGTGTGCATACATGATTCAAACACTGCAGAGACATACATGTTTTAACACCGCCTTGTTCCACCCACCCCTCACTGGGCGGCGGCGCTAACGTGGGTTGTTTAGTTGTGTGATGCATTGACGCCTCCACATGTTTCATACCCAAGAGCTGGACAGCTATTCGCAGTGCACCGTGTGATGTAATATGTATGCACGCTCGGCTATAGTGTCGAAGTCATATAAATATGCACATACCTTATGGGGAAAGAATGCATTCATTATATGTAAGGCAGTAAAGTAGGACATTTTAATTGTTGAGGTTAACATTAGCTTTGCCTGTTTGACACCACAAATAATGTAGCACACGTGTCAATTAAAACCACAAATGCATAAATCTGTACGAGTGCAGTAGTCTCCAACCACCGGGCCGTGGACTGATATTGGGCCGCAAAAAAAAAAAAAAGTCTTAAGAATTACATACTGTGTATTTTATTTTCAGGGTTTTTATTTTGAAAAATTCCCACTTACGTGCTTGATGCAGTGTGTCTCAAACGAGCTTGATGTGCGCACAGGTAAGACATTGATGCCGGTGTCAAATTACAACCATCACCGTAGTTTGTCAACAGACCTAGAGGCAGGCAAGGCAGATTTATTTGTATAGTGCATTTCATACACAAGGCAATTCAATGTACTTTACATGAATTAAAAAGTGCAACAGAAAACATCATCAATACAAACATTAAAAAGGGTTTAAAGTCAACAATGAAAATTTTGGAATTGCAAAAGTGAACAAAATGACTCCAAAAAGACAAAAAAATAAAAGATTAATGTACAAAATGGCAGATAAATGTACAAAATGACAAGCAATACACACTAAAATGACTCCAAAAGCCAAATCTGACAACAAAAATACACAAAATTAATCATCACAGACAAAAGAACAAAAAAACTGAAATGACAGGAAAGTATCCAAAATGACTTTAAAACACAAAAAACTGCAACAAAAACGGCACAAAATGACACCAGAAATGCATGAACTGAAGCACAAAATCTTTTTCTTCTTTTTTGTATTAATGAAACTGAAGAAAAAACAGCTTTTTATGGCCAAACAGAATGTGAAAGCAACTCTCAATGTAGCTCCTTTGTGGACACTCAATGTTAGAAATTGGGTAAAAAGTCATGTTTTTAAGTTTCATTTGGTTTAAACATACTGAAAAATTCAATATGCAATTGAATTTTTAAAAGATGATATATTGTTAGGACTGTGTAGGTTTTTTTTTTTACATAATATTATGAGCTTTACTTGGCAGGGACATCGTACAAGAATCAAGCATTTTGGCTAGCATACCTGTTAGCTAAAGGCTAACTTTTAGCTGCAGGATACAAAAAACCATCAGCAGATTCATTCGGTTAAAATACTTTGTCCTGAAAAAATACATTTCAAAGAAATAAAAAAAAAAAAATCAAATAGTGAATTTGTTTCACTCAGCATGTTTTGAATGTGTAACAAACATTCCATCTAAAACTATTTCACACCAACATTAACCTGAGCAGGTGCTGGTCTCCCAGTTTACAGCTATAGCTAACAGCTAATAACGGTTTGTCAGCTCTCTGGGGCCCCCTGTTGGTCCGGAGGCCTCAGCTTTTACATGTTTTTTTGTGCTATTCAGTAAGTCTGCAATTATATTTTTATTTATTTATTTAAAATGTGCAAAAAAAATCATTGGAGAAGTGGCAGAAATGGGAATAATGTATCAAAAATGCTTTTAAAGGAGCAAAAATATGGCAAGAAAAAGTGATGAAAATAGGTTATAATATGGCAAGTTTGGTGTAGTTGCAGAAAAATGGTAAAAATAAGAAGAAAAAAATAGGCTCAAATTGTTAAAATAATATTCTTAGTGTCTTGCAGCCCCAAATGGGGTCCTGACCCCAAGGTTGAAAACTCCTGATTTTGGACAACACCCAGACCAAATATGTATACTGTAAACTCCAAATATCCAAGCATCCCAAATGTAAAGCCATTTTTTTTTTTATTTTTTTAAAGGATTTTTTGGGCTCTAGTGGCCTTTATATGACAGTTGCTTGACAGGAAAGGGAGAGCAGGGAATGACACGCAGCAAAGGGTCCCGAGCCGGGAATCGAACCTGGGACCGGCTGCAGGTGAGGAACTATAGCCTCCATTTATGGGTGGGCGCTCAACCCACTGAGCTAAACACCACCCCGTAAAGCCATTTTTAAACAAAAAAAAAAAAAAAAAAAAAAAAAAAAAAATATATATATATATATATATATATGTATTTATTTATTTTTTTTAATTGTGCTGAACAGCTGTAAAAAGGCCCGTGTTGTAGTTTGTAGTTTTATTTATTTTTTGCTCTTGTATTTTTCAATGGGAGTCTTGTAGTATTTTCCTTTTATGTTTTATGTTCCTATTCAATGATCACTAGTGGCTTCATAAGTCTTTGTTGGTTAATCAGAAATACACAATAGGGCAATTCCCATTGATCTCTTTCCTAGAATGGAGACTACACATAAAACCACTTAGTGAAGCAATTCTTGATTGAAAATAATGTATACATTACCATGTTAGACCCCTCTTCGATGACAGAATGGTGGATTTGCATGAGCTGATGATTCAAATTGAGCAGATTCTCAGTTGGGTGTCAATCATCCCCAGTGCTTTCATTTTTGTCGCATCAGATCCTCAACAATCCCCTTTTTAATTGTCAATAAAACCTTGTCCAAGTGCAAATAAGATAAGTATTTCACTTTTTCACGCATATTGTGTAGCATTGCTTAAACGTATTGCTATTTTCTGCTGGAGTTATAATAGGATTGAAAGTCCTAATGCTTGGAAACATTCCACAAAATGCTTAGTATGTTGAAAAAAAGACATGCATAAGTAATGTGGGATAGTTAGAAATTGCTGGGGTTGCTTTAATGTTTAAAAGATGAAGCCCCCCCCCCACACCACATTTGTTTCCTCCTGCTGTTAATACCCCTTTCTGAATGTTATCAAGGCCGACCACTGTGGCTTCTTTAAATGAGTCTGAATATCAGTGGAGTAACAGTGTTGACTGTCGACGGAACAATGCGCTGTATGTTTAAACTGTGGCTAGATATGTTTCAGGGTGTTTGAAATGCACTTCTTTGAAGTTGGTGCATTATTGAACGTGCACATGAACGTGTATGATGAGCACTCTATAGATGGCTTTCCAATATACTCGAGTGATTTAAATAAAACGCTATTCATCGGCAAAAAAAATAATAAAATGTAATCAAGACAAATTGTTTCACATCTGTTGAAAAACACAGTGTGTAACATGGTTTCATCTGATTGAGAGTAACGTGTAACATCTACTACACAATAAACCAAAAGTGTGGAGTCTCAATCTTGGAGGGCTGCAATCCTGCAGGTTTAATCAATTTACCTACTGCAGCACAACTGATTTAGGGCCTCTGGGTTTCCATGATAAACAGACAAAAAATGTTTTGTAAGGTCTGATTGTGTAAACAAAGCCGATGGACAGTTAGCGTAACAAGCTTGTAGTAGACTTAATGTATTTAACAAATGACCATAAAAAGCTGCAAATAAAGTTATATGCAGACATGGAGCAGTGAGTAGGAGCAGACTTTTGTTCATCACCCAGGCACGTTCTGATTGGCTGAGTCATTGATTGGCACCTTCTTTAGCCAATAGAGAGAAAAAAGAAAGATGCACTTTTTAATGCAAACTTCAAAACCAATTTGAAGTACAGTAGAGGGATTCTTCTGTCCAAAAGTATTGTTTCTTTGATGGCATGGCTATTGAACACCAAATATTTCCCTGATTTTCCTCTCGTCTTTTTCCTTCCACAGGTTCTTTGATGAACCAGTCGGCTGAGCTGTCATCCAACACCTCATGCAATGACTCCACCAACAACTCAACCCTGTGCTCCACCGTCGACAACGTCGGCACAGCAGGAAGTCCTTACAAAGCTTTGGAGATGTTTTTCATCGCCTTGGTTACGGGATCGTTGAGCTTTGTGACCGTCACTGGGAATATCTTAGTCATGCTATCCATCAAAGTCAACCGCCATCTACAGACTGTCAATAACTACTTTCTTTTCTCGTTAGCGTGCGCAGACTTGATCATCGGCGCTTTCAGCATGAACTTGTACACAGTGTACATCATTGTTGGGTACTGGCCACTGGGGCCGGTCGTCTGTGACTTGTGGCTAGCTCTAGACTACGTTGTGTCGAACGCCTCGGTGATGAATCTATTAATCATCAGCTTCGATCGCTACTTCTGCGTGACCAAGCCCCTCAGCTATCCAACAAGAAGGACGACCAAGATGGCAGGATTAATGATCGCAGCCGCATGGATTCTTTCTTTCATCTTATGGGCTCCGGCCATCCTGTTCTGGCAGTTCATCGTCGGGCAGCGCACAGTGCCACCGGGGGAATGCTACATTCAGGTACCAGAAAAAAACTAAAAACAAAACATGCTCTCGGAGTTAATATGAGCATCTCCTCATGAGAAGTAGGCCTGACCTACATTTTACAGTGATCCTTCAATGAAGACTTAAGAACATGAGGAGACACAGATCTCAGTCCCCTTGATCTTGCTTTGGAAGCTCGCTCATAGCTGTAGGCAAATATTCTCCAGCCTTGAACACTGCTTTATTACCTTCTTCCATCAGCAACATCTAGTGACAACCTGCAGTTCCTTTTTTGGTTCCTTTGATATCCAATGCCAGCTTTTTGCCGATATTCATTGTCCAACACATTATAGACAGTATATCTCTATGGAATTAACATGTTAAGGCCACTGTTAATATGAAGCCCCATTGGATGCATTACATATAAAACATCATCTGCGCAGAGTAAGAAAACTATTTTGTTTTTTACATGTTGTCTCAAACAACAGCCCTGCCCTCTCTTTTTAAACATTAGTTTTTTTATTTATTAAGTTTGTTAAATTTTGCAAGAAAAAGATGCATATTTGTCAAAAAAAAGATTGCGTTACATGTATTTTGAACCAAAGATATCAAATGCATTTAAAATATGTGTATCACGAAAAAAAAATCATTCTCAATCAATATTACATTATATGGCATATATCGGGTGATAACAATGTCCATCTCTACTTATTGACTATAGCAGTGGTTACCAAACTGGGGGGCACAACGTCATGACAAGGAAGGCGCGAGAACAATCTTAGAATAAATGGTAAAAAAATAGAATAGAATAGAATTTTTTTTTCTTTACACTCATAACTTTGGTATTTTTGTTCTAAATAATGTGATTGCATCTTTTTTTTATGTTATTTCTATGAGTTTTGAAAAGGAATAGTCACAGGTGGTAAGAAAAATACCTCAACATGTACACATGGTATGTAACCTAATGAAAAGATCTGTTTTTGTGTGAATCATCTTTTCTGTGTTTTTGTAGTTTCTTTCAAATCCTGCAGTAACATTTGGAACAGCCATCGCAGCTTTTTACCTCCCGGTCATTATTATGACAGTCCTGTACATCAACATCTCTTTAGCCTCCAGGAGCCGCATCTCTAAACACAAACCAGAGAAGAAAGAGAAGGGGATAAGGTAAGAAGCTGTTGTTGATTAAATAATAATGTAATTTCACTTAAAACATTTGGCGTTAGCTCACTGATTGTTCTGTCTCCTTGCAAAACTTTTCCAGTGTCTTGTTTTAGACACCTGCAAAACTCGGACATCAGTCCATCTTTTTTCTAGTCAGAAATACCTCTTAACATGCACTTTAGGCCTCATTCACCTGACAAATAAACATATTGAACTTATTAGTGGCTTTTTATACAAACGATTTATTTTATCAAGAATTTAGTTGAAAAAAATTGTCAAGGTTTGCGATTTTTGCAGGTTGTGCGTTGATAGAGATGCAGACTCCTTGTTTTTGTCTGTTAAAATACATGTAAAAATAAAAATTAAATTAAAGAGAGAATGTAAGCAGTTCAACCTTGTCATGGTTTTTAAAGTTAATGTTGATGGTCTTGATCTTGACTCCCAAAGGCCTTGGTCTTGTCTTGGTCTTGTTGCATTCTGGTCTCAGATAGTGAGGTCTTGAGTACAACACTGCTAGGTAGCTAATGCCAAAGCCAATTACAACAATATCAAAAAATTTGAACTTCCTGCTAAATTGTCGATTGTTTTAATGAGCCAATACATTCATGCCGTATTCCAGTGTTCAAAGCACTTTTAGGTTTAGAGAAGTTACAGGGTGTGTTTGTGTGTATCATTCCCAGAACGCCCAACTTATTGAAGAGCCATTTGTTGAAACAAAACAACAATAATGAGGCCAGTCCTCACAATACTCCCAAACTCAGCCTGGACTCCACGACGACGCCACTGGACTCAGTGAAGAACGGCCGAGTGGAAGCAGCTCAAGCCGTCCAATCACAGCCTTCAGCACAGCCGAGCCCAGGAGTCACACAGGTACCACTTCTCAAAGCCAATGACAAGGCACTCCATTTAAACGAGTTAAATGTATGTTTGAATGCCTTCAAGAGGAATGTGCAGGACTTCTTACGCAGTCTTCAAAGGCTGCTGTCTTATTAGTTTCCATAGATTAAAGAGTTAAAACAAGGACGGCCAAGAATGATACTCGGTGTTTTTGAAACGTGAGTCATGAATAATGAAAAGTCAAATGTTGATGGTGGGTGGAGAGCGAAACCGAACACAGAATCATTATATCATGTTTGATCTGGCAAAAGCAACAAAAATCTATCTCCCGTCTTTTCTTTCATCCAGGAGGAGAAAGAGAGCTCCAACGATTCGTCGACAGCCTTTATTCCCCCCACAGAACCAAAGGACAACACCAACATTACCGTCACATCTGAGGTGTGTGAGGATACATTTCCCCACGTGTCAAACAACACCAGAGTCGCTTGTACTCATCATTTTTGACTAATGAATTCTGTAGACTGATTAATGATCAACAATCCATACAAGAAACACAGGAAATGCAACAAAAGTATCCAATTGTCAGTGCTACCTTTTTTAGTACCTCCTTTGTTGAGGTTCCAAAAAAAGCAGACCTGATCTGAAAATGTGACGTAGGCACAAAGCAGACACTGATTGGCTCAGAGAATCCTCACAGCGCAGAGTCATCAACTCATGCACAGAGAAGAAGTATTTGGCCACCATTGTTTTATGTTGGCGAGGGTGGCAGCAAAAAAGTGCAATCCATGGAGTCTGGCAGTTTCACATGTCAGGTTGGTGCTCAATGGAAACACTCCAGAAAAACAGTATTGGTTCCCGAAAATGAGGAGTACGGAGCCGTGTTGAGCCAATACCGCCAATGGAAACTTTTCAGAGGTCGCTTTAGCTTCCCAAGCTAACTCTACAAAGTAGGTTGTTCTTCAGACAACTCAAAAAAGACTAAACGTCTGCTGTTAAATTTGAGCTAATATATACACTAACTCAAAGAAAACTGTTGGATGGAACGATAATAGTAGTCGCTTCTTTTTCTCTCTTTGTTTCCTGATTTCAGGCAAACTCCAATAATTACTAAACACAGCCGTTTCTAGCTTTGTGGGCCTACTATGCAAGACACTGTCCTAGCTCCTAGTTTGACAAACTACATGGAGAGATTCCTAATGCTTCAATCTGTTGCACTTTACTAGCTAAACAGGCTTGTCGTAACAGACTCTCATTGAAATAGAACATCCAAACTTGTAGTAGATATCTGTCTACGACTCTGCTAGGACTCAGCTTTAACTCACATAGCCAGTTTCTTTGCTTAGTTTGATGATAAACTGCAGATCGACTGATTCCAGTTCAGATTTAGTTCATGAGTTTCTTCAACCCGTACCACCCAAACTCTATGATCTTTTTAGGTTGCCATAAATCCAAATCCAATTGCCACCACAACATCCAGTTCTGCTGTGCCCAAGACCGCCAGCTCAAGATGGTCCAAGATAAAGATTGTAACCAAGCAGGCTGGAGACGAATGCATCACAGCGATTGAGATCGTTCCACCTGTAGAGGGCGCTGAGAGGCATTCCATCCCAATCAGCCGGCCGCGCACAGTAGCCAGGAAGTTTGCAAGCATCGCCAGGAGCCAAGTGAAGAGGAAAAGGCAGATGGCAGCCAGGGAAAAGAAAGTAAGTTACAACTATTTCGGAAATTAACAGTTAACTATGGCTTGCACAGTAGCATTCTGCTAATCTTCTCCAAGCAAACAAGTTCGTTAATTTACTGGGGACTTCCACACAGAAGGGCAACTACATCCAAATTATCTCAAATTTAATTATTGTATTTTTGTGTCAATACTGGTGTCTATAATATCTTATTTACTCATTTTATATATATGTAATATAAAGCATTTAATGTCACTTGTTTAGTTAGGGTTAGGGTTAGGGTTAAGTGATTCCCAGCCTTTTTTGTCCTGTGAATTTGTCCAAAACATAGTTTAAAAAGGAACTAGGAACATTTCCTGATTCTTTTTAAATTGTTAAATCTTTCCTAGTACCCCCTACAACATGCTCCTGTACCCCTGTTTGGGAACCACTGGTTTAGTCTAATTAATTTATTTGGCTATTGTATTATTGTATAATATATTTATTATTTTATGCATATAATATTATAAAATGTATATTTTTAAGGTAACTATTTTGATTAGGGTATTTTCTTCTAAAAGAAATGGTCAAAGACAATGATATACAGGTTTTTATTGTGAGGACATCTATCTTGGCAATGGATTTTACAGGGATGCGGGACGCCTAAAATTTTGCCTAGGGTGCCAAATTGCTTAAAAATATAAAGTTACCACAATCAAAAATTAGCTAACCTTTGCTAGTAGCTACCCACATGCTAACCCTTCCCCATGATATTTCTGATATCTTCGCTGAGGCTGATATGCCCTGAGATCCTCTGCTGCATTTTCTAGATAAATCTACAGCTCTTGAAGGGTTTAGGACATTTTCAGAAGCAGGGATCAAACATGAGGTTCTTTGATCTCTGAAGATTTACTCTCAAAACGTAAAAGCCTTGTCATTGCTGAGTGGCATCAACAAAGTTTCTATAATAATAGATTGGATTTATATACAAGCACTGAAGATGCCAGGATTTGAAATATATTTGACACAGCTTTGCCTGTGAAGCTAAACCAACATTTGTGAATAGGTCTCCTTCCTATAGTTACATTTTATGGAACTAACAACCAAACTACTGTTTTTGCACTTGTGCGAAGGGACAGGTGGGACTCACCCACCAGTTCGACCCCAGAAGGAGCGTATGGAGCAGCTGTTTACTGAGACACTGAGCTTTTGTTGCTGCTGTAGCGTTGCTTAATTATTGCTAAGAGTGACAGATGGTATTTAGAAATGTTTCTTTGGAGTATTTAAATGCACACAGCAGGAATCTTCAAGCAGCCTTTTTCTTTCTTTGATCCAATCTACATAAATACCTCTGTGTGCAAGGACGAATGTGTTTTTGTTTTTTACAGGTCATTACATTACATTAGTGTAACTGTGGAAATGTATAATTTTCAATGATTGGAGTTCAGGATACCCTGTGTTTACCAGAAATAGGCAACTGGTGGCCCTTAATCTACTTTTGTGCAGCCCAGAAACGAAGACACAAAAGGAGACAAAAAATAGTCAGAATGACTTTTTAAAAAAACACGAAATGACAACAAGAACACACAAAGGGCCAAAGAAATGCACAAAACGACTAAAAGATCACGCAAAGGAACAAAGAATGCACAGAATGACGAGAATGTTTTTCTCACAAAAGGACAAAAACACTCACAAAAAGACAACAACAGAAACAGACAAGAAAAATGACTGTAAAAAGCCCACAAATTGACTCCAAAATTAAACAGACCGTCAACTAGAACATACAAAAAATACAAGATTAGTACTCCAAAAATACACAAAAGGAGAGAAATGGAAAAATGATGAAAAAAAATCATTTAAAAAATTACAGACAAAAAAACACAAATTGACACTGAAAATACACAAAACAAGAACTAGAAATGACTACAAAAATACATAAAATGACAACAAAATATACAAAATTATTGCAAAAACATACAAAAGGACAAATAACAAGATGACACGGGGGGAAAAAAACACAAAATGACCACAAAAATACACACAAATTAACTCTGAAAATAGAGAACACAAAAGATACAAAATTACTTCAAAAACATACAAAAGGAAAAAGACGACAAAAAATTACCAAAAAAAGACCACAAGATGTCCACAAAAATACACAATACTCACTGTATTAAAGCTCATATTTCCAGATTGCCAAACAGATACTCGAAATAAATAGCTGTATATTAATAGAAAGGATGGATCAAGAGGAGGTCTGACCTCATCCGAAATCTTTCAATTTTGCTTTCTTCAACTACTATCATTGTGGCCTTTTTATTCTTTCTAATTGACTTCGATTTATCTTGTCGTCAGATGGAGGCGCCATCATTTCAACGGGTTTTTGGACAAACTTGCGAGTCAAACCTCACCATGTGCTTAGAATTTCATGAAGATATCCTTCTTCTCACAGTCCTTATGAGCACCCATCAGCTTGAGTTTGGCATGTATCTCGAGCCGTCTGCTAAGTGTAATCTAATGGTCAGTTGGGGGTCCCTGCTGTTTCACCACACAACTCACCCACAAAGATGTTGTGCACAAAGAAACCACAGAGATCATCTTTGACCATTGATCTGATTCCCTTTGCACAGGTAACAAAGACCATCTTTGCCATCCTGCTGGCATTCATCATCACATGGACACCATACAATGTCATGGTGCTGATTTCTACCTTCTGCCAGTCCTGCGTTCCGGACACGGTGTGGGCCATCGGCTACTGGCTGTGCTACGTTAACTCCACCATCAACCCGGCGTGTTACGCGCTGTGCAACGCCACATTCAAAAAGACTTTCAAAAACCTACTACTGTGCCAGTATAAAAACATCGGCACGAGATGAGAGGAGAGGAGGAAACCAAGGCACAGGAGGAAGTCGAAGATTATGTGACTATTGAAAAACGATGGACGTTAAAAGGTGAGTGAGAGAGACGATGGAGGACGCCGTGGATCAAGTAGCTGGTTGGTCTAAAGCAACATGCGAGTGTAAACCTGTGGTTCTTCTACCTGATTCAACGCCTCATTGATGGAACGATGGTACCAGATCACTGGTACACTTTGTATAAGTATGTAAATATGTATAATCCAATGCATGGGTTGACTATTGAGGTATCCTCCTGAACTCGAAGTTAAAAACTCAGGTTTTGACTTTAACCGACTACTAGGTTGGCTTCATCCCCACAAAAACGACAGCCAACGCTAATAAAATCCCACCAAGATGGATGGAGGAGATAAAGGGTGGTTGACCTCAGAGAGAAGATGTAACTTCAAACAATTATGAGGAATTGAGAAGCATTATCGCAAAGATTTAATTAATAACCACATCGTCACACTAAAGCCTATCCCAGCCTACAGAGGGTGCAAGATAATATTTATCTCATCTACAGCCTCGCTAACCCAATGCAGCCAATGATTCTTTTGGTCATAATTCAACGTAGCGTAACAGCTACGATTTACAACTTTTACCTAAAGAACTGAAAATGTCCAGTCCATCTGTTCTGCTCTGTAAGTTCCTACACTTCAACATTTGTTGGTTGTCAACAGGGTGTATGGGCATCTAATTCTTCTTCTTTTGTTAAAGTTAGCTGTGACCTTCAGATTAAATCAATTTCATGAACTATTCTTCCATCAGAAGTCTCTTTCTGATTACCAAAAAGAAAAAAAATCCCTTTGGCTTTTACAAAGGAACAAAGCAAATGATGACTTCCATTCAGTAAATTGTCTCTAAATCCATCCAAACAGGCATTTTCTCGGGATAAACAGAAACCTCACGTCTTGACAAATCCCTCCACAATTGACAGCCAAATTACAACCAAGAGATTAGAAAGCCTGCAAATACAGAAGGCTGAGAAAGAAAATAAGAAAAGAGAGAAAAGATGGGTGCATGTATTAGAGATAGCTTGGAGGTAAGGGTTAAAGATATACTAAAGAAGGACTGCACAAAGCCAGATGAGGGAGAGGAGAATTAGGGAAAGCAATGATGAGACTGTTCGGGAAAAGTAGGGCATGATGGAATCCCACACTTCACGCTGGGCTCACTTTTCCCAACGCTTATTCCGAGAAAGACAATGACACAGATAGGCAACAAATAAGATGCAGAACACACTCTCACCGTGACGAACCATCCCTTCATGTCAGTTTCTGGTCTTTTATTTACTTAAAATCTTTTGTTATTTTACCAATTGTTCTGTGATTATTCAATAGGCACATTGAATTTTTTTTAATTTGATCGAAAGAATGCTTTTTAAGATATGGCCAGTTTAGTGAGTAGGTTATGTCTTATTTTTCTTCCATTTTTCTGAAAAATATTTCATTGGCCCATAACTGCAATAAAATCTGATTTCTGTTTTAATTTATAGTATAAAGATTACTCTTTCTTGGGATGAGACTTTTTTATTTTTATTTTGGACCCCGACTTTAGAACTATTTTACCAAATAACTTTCTTTGGACCTTAAATTTTTCGTGATTAATTTGCTAGCTATTGCGAAATATACAAATTTAGATTATTCGAGTGTGGACAAATTGTTTTGTCTTTGTACTTTTAGGCGAAATCTCATCAGAGCATGGAAACCATTACAAAAATGTAACCTGGACATGAGAAAATGCTGATAAATGCAACCCAAAATATAATAATGAATGAAGCAAGATCAGGTTGATTTTTGCGTAAAAAATTTTGTGCATCAGCTTCACCTTTGCTGTAAAGTATCTGCCAGTTTGTGGGAAATGTTGGATCGATCTCTGGTCAGTGTTCTGTATAAACCACAACACAAGCACCATCCCAAATACAGTCATCCCATGTGAGAAGCGAAACATTTAGCAGTCCAGCCAACACGCTGAAAATCCCCCACAGCTTAGCAGGGCTCAGGAACTTGTCAAAACCTTGTCTAGCTTCTATTAAGGAATGCGAGGCGAAAATAAAGATGCAAAAATGAAATTATGACATCCTCGTTACCAATCCTGAGAAGAGGAAGTAACTAAAATGCACGATGACTCACTTTTCGACAGTTTGTGACTTTAAGCATCTGCAGTTTGCTGCGTTTGTGTTTGAATGACTTCAAACTGGATTTAAACAAGTTTGACAGAAGAGTATTTAAGTGAATCCTACTGATGTAAGTGAGCGGTTGATGTGAGACAAAACATTATTTTATTTAAACAACAAGAACAAAAAAGGTCTTGGGTCCAGTCTTGTTCAAAATGCCTAAAGCCCATACTCTAGTTTTTGTACTTAAGTATCAAAAGTAGAAATAATATGTTAAGTACGTTAAGGTTTCATTTATTCAGACAACTGTTACTTAGGAAATCCACTTTGATTTTATTTCGACTATCTAATTAACCATACTATTCAAAAAGAAGACAAAAAGAAACTTGATGGAATTACTGCACAGAAGTCAAGAAATCTTCAAAGGAAACATCAAAAGATCAGCAGACGCCTCTGAGAAAGACTGGCAGTTAACAGTTGCAACATGTCATGAGATCAAAGTACATTTCCTAAGTAACAGTTGTCTGAATAAATTACATTATTAAAAAAGAAGACAGAAATAATCTTGCTGGAATTTGTTATAGTTTCAATAATTCAGATTAACTTACTTTGATCTCCTGAGGTGCTTCGACTGCCAACTTTCAGTCTTCCTCAGAGGCGTTTGCTGATCGCTTTGACATGTTCTGATGAGTTCTTTCTGGGCATGGCCAACTTGTCCCAATGGATTGGGACAAAGCAAAGCACATCTGAGGAAGACTGACAGATGGCAGTCGAAACATGTCAGGAGATCAAAGTACATTTCCTGAAAAAAGTTGTCTTAACAGATTTTTAAAAAAGAAGACAAAATACATTTGCTGGAATTATCAAAAATAGAAGTATAACAAGAACAAACTACACCTTAAATTCTTCATAAATAATCAAGTTTTATTTTAGCAGATGTTGTTTGTCTTTTACTAATCATCAATTATAGAAATGCAACTCGATGTGCTTTGCATTATTAAAAGTGAAACAACTAGAAACCATTAAGCAGAGTTTATGAAAAACATAATTATCAGCAACAACAAAGGCTTCTATAGGTCACACTATAGAAACAAGCTTATATAATAATAATAATAATAATATCTGACATACAGAACATTGAAGAGAACTGATTTTTAAATTTTTAACAATAGTTACATTTTCCCACACTTTAAAACAGCCTCATCAACGCGTGTTATTAATCATATGAAGGATCGGATTCTCCGTTTGAAACTTTTCATTGGGTTTCCTGATTAAATGTGATTCCAGGTTTTTAACCTTCATTTCCCTCTTGGTGTTTATTCTTTTAGAAGTCTGATCTTAACTACTGAGCCTTTAAAACATAGAAGCTGTTGAATATGTCGTTTTGCTGATAATGAAGCTCGGTGTGACTGAGCAAAGGACTTTGAAGTTTGTTTTTTTTCTGTATAAGGGGAAGATTTTCATGCAGGGTTCATGCAGTTTATTTCTTTTTAAGCCTCTAAAAATTCCTCATTATCATGTAAGCCTAAAACTCGTTATTTTCCAGCATATTTGATATCTTTTTGCTTTTGTCCCGCGCACCTTTTTTCTTTCACTCGCTCCCTCCTTTGATTACAGCCTGCAACAATGCTCCTTAAAACCGCTTTTTACTACTTTGAATAAAGCCCGAGTGGAGATTAGTACTACTACAACCACCTAGCATCGGCTGTGACTTTGACAATAGGGAAGTATCTGACAAGAGACATGGAGCGCGTGGGAAGAAAAGACAAAAGGATGAATAGAGTCAAGAGACGCGCGGTGGTGTTTCATTATGCAGGAGCAGTGCAGGGACAAATCACAGACGGTAGGACTGCGGGGAGTGATTGGCAGAGTGTGTCACCTCCTGCATCGCTGACAGGTTTAATAGGCAAGATGTGATGAGTGAGTGTTTGACAGCAGAGCGGAGAGAGATTGGGTTTACTGCCTGACTGCCTCACTGAGTGAAAGCATGGAAGCTTTGCTAGGGGCCAGATTGATGAGAAAGTCCGTGCAATTGACAACACATCACATGAATGAACTTTAGATCAGGGGTTCTCAACCTTGGAGTCAGGTCACGAGACACTAGAAGGGCGTGGCCAGATGCCTTCAAGAAACAAATAATATTTTCTGAAGAATTTCAACATATTTTGGCTTATTTTTACCCTTTTTCTGCAACTACACCAAACTTGCTATATTTGTACCTATTTTCATCGTGTTTTCTTGGCGTATTTTTGCTCCTTTAAATGCATTTTTGCTACATTACTCCCATTCCAGCCACTTTGCTATTTTTTCCACTTTCAAGATGTTTTCAGCAGTTATAAACCCTTTCCAGCACTTTTCCCACCTGATGTTGCATATGTTGACCCATTATTGTCACTTTAAACCCCCTTTCACCAGATTTCATGCTTATCTTTACAAACTTAACCACACTCATGATGTGTCATGCCTGTTATTTGCAAGTTTAAACAAACTGTTCCCCATTTCTTCCACTTTTAAGCCAATATTGATACTTTGAACCCTTTTTTACCACTTTTTATGTCTGTTTTTGGCCACTCTACTTTGCAACTTTTAACCAACTAGTACAGTGCCTGGGAAGTATGCATTCATGTGGGAGCATAAGGGGTATATTTGCGGGTGCAATTTTCCTGGTTTAATTCTATGGGACATGTGCATAACTTCATCATCACTTTTATATTTTTTTGTATGGTGTATTTTTCTGTAACGTATGTTTTTTGGAGTCATGTGTATTTGTGTATCTTTCTGTTGTCTTTTTGTGCATAAATGTTAGCTGTTTTTTATTTAAATTTTTTGTAATGTATGTTTTTTTTGTGTATTTTTGTATAATTATTGTTTTTGTTGCTATTGTAGTGTGATTCAGGAGTAATTTTGTGTATTTTTTGTATAAATATTTAGTTTTGTGTATTTTGAGCCATTTTCATGTTTTTGTTGTATTTTTCTGTAAATGTATGTTTTTTTAAGTCGAGTACAGTGCCCGTCGGAAGTATGTATTCATATAGTGGGAGCTTAAGAAGAGTTGTCAATTATGGGCATAATAATAACATACTCTGTAGCATTATAAAGGGGAATATTTGCAGGTGCAAAATAAAATAGCGTGTGCAATTTCCCTGGTTTAATTCTATGAGACATGCGCATGATAAATGTGCTTTTTGTTTTTTTGTACTCATTTTTATATTTTTTTCGTTTGGTGTTTTTTTCTGTAATGTACAGTGCTCGTCGGAAGTATGCATTCTCTATTTTGAGTCATTTTCATATTTTTGTTGTCGTTTGGTGTATTTTTCTGTAATATATGTTTTTTTGGAGTCATTTTGTGTGTTTTTGCAGCTTTTTTTGTATATTTTTCTGCATTTCTGTTGTTTTGTGTACTTCCTGTATAAATGTTGTTTAGTTTTTTGTTTTACGTCTTTTGTGCATTTTTTTTGTGTAATTATTTTTTGTTGCCCCAAGTAGTGTGATTCTGGAGTCATTTCGTATCTTTTTTTAGTGTAGTTTTTTTTTTTTTTTTTTTTTTTGTTTTGCATTTCTGTTGTCTTTTGTGTAATTTAAATTTAAATATTTAGTTTTGTGTATTTTGAGTCATTTTCATATTTTTGTTGTCGTTTAGTGTGTGTGTGTGTGTGTGTGTGTACCTTGGACTCTTTCATCTCCTCCGTTGGTTCTCACACACACACACACGCTGCTGAGAAATGTGCAGCTTTCAACACAGCAGCCATTGCCGTCAATAACTTCCGGGTTAGGTCTGTCGGTCTAAATAGCGAACGGTCAAACTAACATGAAAATAAACGTTTCGAAATGTCATCACCAAATAAAGAACAGTAAAAAAGTATTTTTCCTCAAAAGGGAAAAGGGAAGTCCGCGGGAGCTCGTGCACGCACCGGAAGTGAGCTGTGCACGCACCGGAAGTGAGCTGTGCTGTGAACTAGATATACTGTAGATGGTGCTCTAGCGCCCCCTCACACCCTGAGGTCAAACGCTGAATAGGTTTCATTTCGGGGCCGTCCAGAAGTGAAATAAAATTAAAATAAACATTTTGAAATGACCAAATTACTCCAAAATAACAGATAAACACACTCGGGGTATTTGGAACCCGTCGACCAAGTTTCAGGTCGAACTCGCAACGCATCGGGGTGATATTTGCTCCACACACAAACGTTCCATGATTTTTAGATAGATTTATGTTGTTTCTAAAATAAATCCCATTTCACCACCATTTATGATCACTTTTAATCAATTTTATTTATGTTTAAAACAAGGATTTACATATTTAAAATGACTATATACTATGGCCCAAACAATAATAAATGTCCTGGATAACAGTGGATATTATTCAGATAAATAAATAAATATGGTTATCACAGATTTATAGAACAATAGACCGTCATTTTGCTGACTTTATGGATGGACCACAAAAATCTCTTCTTTTTATTCCTCCTTATAGATGGTCCTCAGGTACAGTAGGGGTCTCTGGTCTCTGGTGCCTTGATTTTGGGGGTCACGGGCTGAAAGGGTTGAGAACAACTGCTTTAGATGATAACTCTAAACCTGAATAATAAAACCCTTTATGTGTTGGCGGTGCCATTTTGGAGATTTCAGCCAATTAGGGTCCACAAATGTTCTCATCATGTCAAGCTAATTCCTCATTATCTGCTCCCATAGTGTGTGATGTTTTGGTGCTTGGTCAAGTGTCGTCTAGTTCCTTGTACGTTAGCACGTTATTCCTAAGAAGAACAAGAAAATGATGGTGGACGGAACGAATGTCGCACTTCTTTGAGTCATCACTATGTCACAGTTTGCCAAACGTCAACCTCCACAATAAAGTGTCGAGGAACGCAATCTTTCTGATTGGAGGTTCCATGTTCTGGTTATGCACGTTTGGTTTGTTGAGTTCACTTCAGAGAGTTTTCGGTGATACTTGACCAACTGCCCAGAAACTGGTCGTAATTTAGGGGAAAAACACCACATTGATCTTTGTTTGGGTTCATAATACTTGGAAAAAACATTTTCTTTTCCTCTTTAATTTTAGTTTGAAATCACTCAAAGAGTGGAAAACAACCGTATCTGCCAACACTAACTACCCACAGTAGGCTGGGCTAGGCTTTATAGTATATCAGGAGATGTTTAGACTGTAATTTGTTTTGCTCTTGTGTAGCTAATATTGCTTATAATTCATGAAATTGCCTTTGTAATTCTGCTGTGGAGGATGAAGGTGCAAACCTGCCGAGTTGCAGCTTTGTGAATGTGGAACAGCAGGGAGTTGAGAGTAAAAGCACGACTTTAGGCTCCTCTCTCTCCTCCATCCCAGGGTAAAAGCCACCCCTACAGAAAAGGTCACTTCTCCTGGCTCTGCTGGTGTCTTTGAATCCCAAATGTCTCCTTCAACACCAGAGCGGTGTTTTTAACGCAACCGCTCCTGCAGGAGAAAATTCCCTTCTTGTGGGCACAGGGCGGGAAATACAAAGTAGATGTTTGTCATTTTTAATTTAGCATTTCTGGATACATTTTTAAATCTTCATTACACTGGATAGTTTGGAAGAAAATCCTAACTCTGCTTTACGTTTGACTTTTACCTCAAAGATTATAGCTTAAAATCAGTTATTTTTATTCATTTTAATTTTGTTATTTATTATTATTGGCCTCGCAATAGAAATTTTGTTAAATATTCTCAAAATAATTTAGTATATTCAGTGCCTACGTGCTTGTTTTTTCCTGAAATGCAAACATAAAAACAAAGTCTTCAAGGTTTTTAAACAACAGTGTTTACAGCTCAAAGAAGGGGTGAACACAAAACAAACGCTTGCTCTTCAAAGAAAACTCATTGTAGCTAAAGCTAAAGTAAAAGCCGTGAGATTTTGAAGTCTGAGGTCATCAAACGGCAACAGAACGACGGCGTAGACGCACCCCCCATATGCCGAGAAAGCCTCTGAGAACCAGATGGTGCTACAGAATCACTGTGTCAGTGTTTCAGTTTGCACACACACTGCCTGGCCTTGACAAGCGTCCAGACTGCTTCACGCTGAGAGTTTGTCACTTACTGTGTTAGCAGAGAAAGTATTGTACCACATCTGTGCAAAAACATGAAAATCTATCCATCCAAAGGCTCAACATGTCCATACACGATACAACATCCAATGAAATATATATTACACATAGATTAAAAGACACCACTATATGTTGGAGTGTCCATTTGAAGTGCAGTTCTGTAAATACACAATAATGCCAAACACATCGTATTCTGATTCATTCCAAAGAGAAGAGACATGGTCCTAGTATTCTTATCAACATACACTAAATGTGTTTACCTCCACGTGTACAGAGCATGCACTCTACAGTGATACAAATACATTGTGAAACTGTTGTACTACTTTTTGTAAGAAGATATAATCAAAGTTCAGCTCCGTGGTAAGTTTAACCAAAAAAGAAACCACAATGTAGGGCTGGGCGATATATATATAGACCAGTTTTCTTACAATGGCAATATAGGAGATAAATCTAGATGTTTTTTTTCTCAATAAGCTCTTTCAGAAATGTGAAAGTTACTCAATATTAACATATATCACTTTTGGCTAGGGGAGGAAGGGAGAGATAAAGAGTGTGTGTGTGTGTGTGTGTGTGTGTGTGTGTGTGTGTGTGTGTGTGTGTGTGTGTGTGTGTGTGTGTGTGTGTGTGATGTTACAGAGGAGAACTAAATGCACTATTCCCCCCCCCACCCCATTGTGTCCCGGGGCTTCCAATACTTGTCCAACTTGAGGGAGTTGCCCAGTAAGGGTGCCACCCACTGGTAACGTGTGAGGAAGTGGGGGCGGGGCTTTGGTGGAGGTCAGACTATGCAGAAGGGAGAAGTAGCAAAAGCAGCGACTCCTAAAACTTGTATTTCGAAGCAAAATAAGCTTTAGAATAAAACACATCATCATCGACGATATCGGCTTTAAATAGAAATCTTGATACATTACAAATCTGGTTATATCGCCCAGGTCTATGATAATGTTAGACGGTCAAGTGTACATAAAATCTGACATTTAGATGGAGATGTAATATAAATATATGTTGATGCCTGAACATGTACAACAACTGTTTCTGTTCTGGACACAAGAATCAGTTTTAAAGAGTAAACCAAAGTTCATTACATATGAGTTTAAAAAGTCACGTTTGTTTGTTGTAAAAGTGTCTTTTTAAGACAATCAGAGCCTTTGACCAAATAACCTTGGTGTTGCTGAAAAGACCTAAAAAAGATGCTGTAATTTCCACTGTGTATAAGTTGCAACATCCATTTAAAAAGGAGGGTGTTTACCTAGACAATGATGAGACCTATAGGTCTATGTTTATCACTTTTATATTTAGATTTCTACAAGTATTCAAACTGCAAAATTTATTGTTAGAGAAAATCGTAAATGTCTTGGAAATCGACTTCCATTCCGGTGCGACATATAGTCCTTAAATTGCGGCACTTCTACCTTCAAAGGGTCGTTGCGTGTTCCACGTGCTTTGAGGCCAAAGTCACTTGTTGATTTGAATCTGAAAAAAGTTGCTAAACCAAAGTCTGTGATCGTCAGTCTCTTGGTTTATGTTTCCAGTGTTAATAAATGCTCTGAACTCAATTTAGTGCTTTTTAGTGAAGACTATTCAGACGTTATGGTGAAATGCAACGACAGGAGATCTGAACTAGTCCTTCATTGAAAACTTTGACCCTAAAAACAAAAAACGTAATGGTTTTCTCATGTGGTTAGCAAGAGCTAAGAGGTGCTAGCAAAATAAATGACCCTTTTAAAGATCTAATCGAAGACATCTCCAACATAATTTAACTTAACGGTGCATATTTCTTTAGCTTATGCCTTGCTAACAACAATTACCATATCTGAGAAGCTGCACTTGTTGGTTTTTATAGGTTTTAAAGCAATATATATGTACATAATCAAATGTAATAAATATAGTATTAGCCAGAGGCTACGCTCAGTGAAGCTAAGTAGTTCGTTCATATGTGGAAAGAGTTCAATGAATAACAATGATGTTACAATACTCATGTATTCTTACGGTTTGTTAAATTCAAACAAACTGGCTTTTCTGCTTTTAATTATACATGTTCTATAAATTACAAGTTATTTGGTTATTATAGTGCTAATATACACTATGGATGGTTTACTCTTCAAAACTGTACCTGCTGTTATTGGTCGTGTTGGCTGGAAACTCCTCTGGTGGTGTTACTGT